>NW_019240124.1:316959-383142 GCF_002742605.1 Olea europaea var. sylvestris
ATACTATGAGAACGTACAAATGAAATCAAATATAACATTCTTGTTAAAATGCAGTGCAAGAAAAATAATTTTTACAATACAATGGTTTGATAAAATATCATATCTAAACTAAGTTGTTTAATTGTTGAAATTAAAACAAACCTGACTTCTGATCTGAAGCTATCATGTAACCATTTTATAGTTGATCACCATTCAAACAGTTCAAAAGTATATACACAATCTTCTACAATTTCATTAAGTTAATTGCCTAATTTAGATATGCAAATAAGTCGAAAATACAATATTCTTTAACAAAATAAATAACAACAACATAGCCTTGTATTAAATAAATTTAGAGCCAACTACAACAGACCATACGCAAAATCAAGTATACATGTCGTAAGATTTGACAAAGTTTTCTATCTGTTATCAACCTATCACAGTCTTCCTCCATAATAAACCATCAATATACAAATGCAACCCTCAACAAGCTGCAGAACAAATTTGATGCGAAAATGAAGCCATTTAGTTGCTGATGAGCATTCAAACAGTCTTAAGAGTGTATAATAGCAACACAATCTGTGTCATTTCATCATGTTTATTGCCTAACTCAGATACGAAATATGCCTCAAATGGAGTATTCTTCACTTCGTACTAGTGTTATTTATCATCCAGCAACATCAAATTTAGTTCACATATAGATTATATCTCAAAAGCAAAAATACAATAACAGGGACAACAGAAAGTACAATCATTTTCCTGATTTCTTTAAACACTTTACCTCTTCAACCTTTTTGACAGTATCTCACATGTACCACTTTTTATCTCAAATTGTATCAACAGTTAGTATTTTCTCGCCCAATAGAATAGAGACACTCAGTGACCTTGACATCAATTTATGTTAAACTAGCCAAATCTTAGGATTTAGGAAGAGGGGAGACTTGGGGAAGTGAAAAAAATAACGAAATAAAAAAATAACAAAATAAACTTATTCTATAGCACTGGACTCTGAAGTGTGATGGGCAAACGACAACTGGGAAAATAAGAGAGAAATGGACAGGCTCGTTGTCGGCGAGTTGGGTCAGAGTGAAGATTGAGAGACTGAGAGTGAGAGTTAAGAGGACTTAGTTTAGGGCTTCTTTTATTTTTTCATTCCCCCGCCTTCATTTCTTTTTTTTTTTTTGGTATTCGGGTTGAGTTATATCAGGTTTTCCATTTTTTACCCATAACTCGACCCGTACCTACTTGACCCATAACCCGACCCACATCGACCCACACCTATCCAACCCAGGCATTTAATGCTGATTGACATTTCTATGTTGATTGACATGAATAATGATATGGAAAATTTTGAATTCTTGTGTGAAAATAATATTTCTAACAGGGGTATTTTCGTCTACATAATTCGAAAATGGACATTGACAAAATTGTGGACATTTTGGCAAATGACTCGCTGAAAATGGACATTACGTGAAATTTCCTCTTGGGGGGGTGAGTGGGTGGGGAATAATCAATTTGTACATACTTGATTGGATTGGCGTTCCTTTCAAATTCATGTGAAGTCCAAATCAAATCGACAAATCATTTGACTTGTACTCCCTATAATTCATGTGAAGTCCAAATCAAATCGACAAATCATTTGACTTGTACTCCCTATAAACTAAAATTGATTGTTCAAACAAATATATCCACGCCATAGTTCATACTTTCATATTTCTTTGCTCCAACGTTCAAAACTATAGATATCTACTTGTTCGGAATTAAGACAAATGACATTTATTTTAGTTTCAAGTTTTACCACCCCATCTTATTCCATCACCTACCATTCCCCAAATTGATAGAAATGTTAGTTGGTAGCCATAGCCCATACTACAAGTGATTTTTCATGTAATTGCTCGGTGATATCTTACAGAGCGAAAAGAAGGGATAAAATGACAGTTATAACCTTTTTTTTTTAATTAAAAGATTAAAATGAGTGTGTTTGTTTGTTTTTTTTTTTTCTTCAAATTTTAACATTCTTATGATATGTTGTAGTAGTAAATTAGCACGTCACATAAGAATTATTAGAAGATTTGTTATAGTATGACTGTCAATTAAGTAATTGAATTGAAATTTGAAGTTCAATGACATCAATTGAAACTAAACTGAAGTTCAATAGCTCAATTGAAACTAAATTAAATTCTAGTGACCTAATTGAGAATCTTCTGATAGTTCAGTGACCGCATTGAAATTTACTGGCTTATAGGCCAAACCCTAAATGCACGTATTCTGGAATTTAATTTTCCCCCAAATCCGCTCAAAATTCAGTCTACTTCCACATTGTCCTTTTTCTTTTTTGAAGCTACCAACAGGTAAATAGCAAAATATAATTATTAGTATGTTTCTGTGGCATGGATTTTCTTGATTTTTCTCTAATTAAGCGTTCTTGTTCCTGTAATTTTATTTAGATGACTTGACTTTTTCAGGCTTGGAATTATTTTGTATAGTTTCTGATTTTGCTGCATAATTTCAATGTGCATAAGTATTGTATAATAATGCTTCTAATTCTGGAACAGATTTAGTTTTCAAAAAAGAATAAATGGAAACAACAGCATCTCATCATGATCTTCTCAAGCAGGTATATTCAGCCTTTTTGCTCATTTTTTCTTCGAATGCTTTAATTGATAGATGCACGTATATTATATGCTTTGATGAAAATACTAATGGGTTCCAGCGGTGGAATTCAAAGGTGAGGAGTCACGAGGTTGCTGTAGCGGAGCTAAATAATCTTTCTTCCTCTCGGGTATGATTGTAGTACCATTGAGATTACTATTTTCATTATGTTGGGTTATTGAGCATGTGATCCAACAAAAGAAAAGCTTTAAAATAATTTACATTGAAGTAACTTTCCGTTTCCAATCGTGTTTGGATAACTTCTTCTTTTTTCTTAAACTCTTGACTTATTGTCAAATTAACTTATTTAGGGTGTGCTTGTCACCCATTATTTGGGAAGAATGTATTATGGAATAGTAATTGATGTTGAAATGTATGGTTAAAAAGGAAGGAAAAGTTTTTTATTTACGTATAATATTATTTTAACGAAAAATGTGTGGTTGAAAATAAGTACTGTAAAAAAAAAAAATAAGAAAGAATGAGAGAAAATGGATGACAAACAAGGGCTTACTTATTTGTGATCTTGTGATAAGTAAACTTTATCAGCTTAGCCAAATCTCCATGTTTGTTATGTTTTGATTGATTTGTCATGTATAGTTTGTTTATGGAATTACCTGGATTATTTTTTGAGGAAACTTTTACACACGGAGACAATAATATGAGTATTGTATGGAAAACCTCCTTGATTTCCATTTTTTTTTTAATTTTATATAAATAGAAGTTCTATTAGTTCTCATTCGATTAATGTGACATTTATTTAATCCATTGAAGAAGGAAAGGGTCTGTAAACTGGAAAACTCTGTAAATATTCTTGATAGGGACATGGTTGATAGTTTTGCTTGGGATATAGGTGGTTTCAAAATTAGTTGATGCGGCATGCATCCATACATATACTACGCATAAATGTTTGGAGACGCCATTTCTATTTGAGATCTTGGAGGACATAATGACTTGTTAATTAGATCAAGGACATCTAGGATTTGTTGATTAGTTGTCAAGGGGGCTTACCAAATCCCAAAGAATGTTACAAGATGTGCAGTATTCTGTTATTTACTAAGATATATTGGAAGGAGAGGTGAGAAGATGTTTGGCGATTCTTTCCATGAAATATTCACACAATGTTGGTGAAGCTTAGAAATACCTTTTTTCCCCTTACTTTAAACTAAACGGGGATGCTGATTTTGAATTGTAATTTTTACCATGATGTCGCAATAATTAACTTATTCTCAATTTTGTTCATTCAAAAAAAATACTTATTTTGAAATTCACTTATAGCCCGTTTGACATGGTTTTTGAAAAGTCAAAATAACCTTTTGAGACCTAAAACTGCTTTTATACCTATTTGGCTAATTTTATAGAAGAGTTTTTAGAGAAGTTAGTCAAATGTGGCTTCCTCTAAAATTACTTTCGGATTAGAAAGTGCTTTTAAAAATTAGTTTTCAAATTAAAATTAAGATAGATTCTTCCAAAAGTTCTTTTACAAGAAGCAAAAGTAAAAGCCATACCAAACGGGACCTTATTATTTAAGTGAACTTCTTAAGCTTAGCCAAGAATGCCCTAAATTCTGAAATGAAGCTCTAGAAATAAAATATTGGATGACTTCTTTTGGATCGTCAAAATTGAACCAAGATGATATGTACCATTTTGTCATGATCCTATGAATTGATGATATAATACACCTTTCCAAGTATTTATAACTTTGCCATTCATTCAATAGAGGAAGGGCATCATTTATTTAGAAGAGATGCCTTTTATGTTTAATCTGATTCTCTTGATTCACAATTATTCTGTTATTGTCATAAGTCCTAGGATAGACAGATACTATTTAAATTCTTATATACTTTCCAAAAATACCGTTTTGGAAACTCAATCTCCCATACATTATTTTTGGTTTTGAACCTCATAGGTAAGAATTTGATGAGCTGAATCTGTTGAATTCCTAATTCACTTTTGAGGTCTACTGTACATGGATGCTCAGCATTTAGTGTTGGACAATATTGGATGATAATGTGAACAATAATATGACTTATTTTTTATTTCATAATACCTAGTGTTCGCCAATCCATCTTACGAAACATATCATTCTTGTGTAGTGTTCCTAATCTGGACTCACAATAAGCTTTAATCAATTTAATGGACGAATAAAGTAAAGTGATTTCTTTTATGACTTGAGGTGTACGTCATGTCGTCATAGATAATGATGATTTGCGAGAAACACGTTTTCGAAAAAATTTGGATACTTAGCTTCACTAATTCTTAATTACTTTTTCTGTAAGAATATAAGGATATAATTCTCAACAAAATTCCTATGATTAGCGATATTGACGTGTGCAATTGGGTAACTAAACTAGTTGATTCTCTTTCGCCTATCAGCCGGCCGGCTTGTTGCAACCTTCACATTTCTTGCTGAGATCCCAGGTCTCCAAGTGGGCCCCTCTTGGCCACACAACATCTTGAGCAGTTTCTTTAGTTGATATTCAACCAGAAATTTTTGTTTGCTTTTTCAGCTTTTAGAGTCAAACAGTAGTTAAAGATTTTGAAATATCCTTTATTTTGGTTGTACTTAGAAGTTACTTTCCTGTTACTGTATGGTACTAATCCAGTGCTAGATGTTTTATTATGACGAAATCATTTTGTCATTTGATTGTAGGCTGTTTATCAAAGAAATGGGAATATATATTTCCGTACAAGCATTCAGAAGGCAAAGGAATCCGAACAGAGTAAGCATACACACCCTTCATCGCAGGCCATTATTTGGGTTTGTTGTTTGGTTGATGTTGTTATTGTTGTTTGTTAATTTTTGGCCAGAACAATTGGATTTTGCCAAAGCTAAGCTACAAAAGCCGAGTTCGAGTTGATAGCATCATCAAACCACTGCAACCTCCAACGTTGCCGGTATTGATGTTCAGAAGAGAGAAATTATGTAGAACTGAAGGAGGAAAATATAAATTTTTTCAACAAATTTGGACGGTGCTCTTAAGGAATCGTTACGTTTGATTATGAAGATGAAACAAGAAGTACTTTCGTGGCACATTTACATCTATCCCTATTCTGTTAGCTATTTCAAATTTGATTTCGAGTCGGTCGGATTTTCTTTCGGTGATCTTGTGTCGTAATGGATGATATGGATTCTCAAGTATTCCATTAGGTCATGTTTGGTATGCAGTTTTGAACGAGACTAGAAAGTAGAATTAACAAAGTTTAGTTTCTTTTTCTTTCTTCATAGTGTCAATATTTTTTACAAGACATGTCCTTAGTTTATATTTGTTTTAATTTTAGGTATCAGCCACATGTGGTACGTGTTGTAGTCTCTTTCTTTAGATGCCAAGTCCAGAATTTGTATGCTAGGTTGAAAGATTTAGAGTCTGTTGCTGTAAACAAATTCGTAGAACCAGTCGAACCTGATGCATACACGCATGCCTCGATATCTTCTAAAATATACTCTGTAGTAAGTTTTACCTTACTGTGAAAATAAGTAACTTATTTTTAATTTTAACATAAAAAATTACTAATTTTAGAATTTATTTACTTATAACTGAACTTTTAAAATTCGTTGTGAGGTTCTCAATGTTAAGAATCTGGAGTTTGTTCGGTGGCAATCTTCATCCAAGTTTTAATGAATTATTGGATTTGACCTAATTTTTTAACAACTTTTAAGCTCTCCCAAACATGCATCAAGTGCAACCCCAAAACATAGAGATACAGATTCCACTTCTAAAAGGCATGTGGACCAAAATTGATTAAAAAACAATAAAAAAATCAAAACATATGGTGTATTCTCGACGTAGAGACGAGATAAGAGAAAATAAGGCTACGGTTGATTTTGTGTTTTCGGGCCATTTTCCATTTTTTGGTTTCGAAAACGTGAAAAACGCGTTTGATCTGTCGTTTTCGAAAAGGATTTTTCGTAAACGAGTTAAAATTTATAACTGAAAACGCAATACAACTTTTTATTATTTTGAGCGTTTTCAATTATAAATTCCCAAAACACAGAAAACGTCCAAAACGCCCCGTTTTCAGGGAAAACTAAAAATCGTTTTGAAATCGAAAATGGAAAAC
This sequence comes from Olea europaea var. sylvestris, assembly GCF_002742605.1. NCBI lineage: Eukaryota > Viridiplantae > Streptophyta > Magnoliopsida > Lamiales > Oleaceae > Olea > Olea europaea. The sequence continues at coordinate 323,650 of NW_019240124.1, forward strand.
TAAACCAAACGCACCCTAATGTTCTGTTCTGTTCGATTTGCATTTTAATTTTCATTTCATTTTCTGTTTTTATGTTTTGAGGATTTATGTTGGTGATTACTTATTTAAATTGACTTTGCACAAAAGATAAAAATGTATTCTAAATGGGTTTGCTCCAGACCGGACCGGTCCCATTAACCGGTTTGCAATTTTAAATCGTTCCACTGGTTTAATCCAACCCAGTTCAGAACGCACAAAACTCAAAAGCCCTAACCTAATCCCTAAGCCTAAACTCGCCTGTCACTGGGGATACAATTGAATCCACCGGCAAGTTTCTTTGACACTGGTAAAGCCCAAAAAAATCTGTAATAATTTAAGGAAAGCCCCAAAAAGTTTGCGAAAAATGGGAAAAGCGAAAGATAAGAATGGAAGTGTGAAGTTATTTGATGATGACGGTAATGGGTTGAATGATGACGTTTCGAAGATTGAGATTAATCAAGAATTTGCCCGTCGATATGAGCACAATAAGAAGAGGGAAGACTTGCAGAGAATTCAGGAACTGGAAAAGAAAGGGATCGTCAATTTTAGAGATGATGATTCGGAAGAGTCTTCTTCGGAAGAAGAGGAGGAGGACATGCTTATAACAAGTAAGAAACAGGATTTGAAATTTTTGGATGCTTTGATTAAGGTGAAAAAACAAGATACTTCATTAAACAGTAAAGAGGCAAAGTTGTCCTTTTCTGATTCCGAGTCAATGTCGGAGTATGAAAATGATAATACGAATGAGAACCGAAACCTAGATGATAATAATGACGGTAGAAAGGGGACGAAACCCATGTATTTGAAAGATGTTGTTTCAAAGCATTTAATTGAGGAGGGCCCGGAGTTCAATGATGAAGGTGACGATGATAATGAAGATGTGAATAATAAGAATATTGATGTTAATGTGAAAGTAAAGAGTTTTTTGGAAGAACAAGAGGAGTCAAGGAGGGAGTTTTTAAAGGTGTTTGAGGAGGCTGCGAATGTTGAGGACGAGGAAGGGGATTTTTTCAGTGTGAAAAATGGCATCGGTAAAAGGGAAGAGGACGATGGTGAAATTGACGAAAAGTTGGATGAATATTTTGGGGAGGATGAAAAGCTAGATGAGAACACTAAGTTCTTAAAAGATTATTTTCGGAATGAATTGTGGCTGGATGATGGTAAAAGTAATAATATTGTGGATGAGGATGTCGGGTTTTCAGAGGATGAGGAAGAGATAGAAAAGCAAGAGGATTTTGAGAGGGGCTATAATTGTAGGTTTGAAGAGAATGCGGGGGATAGAGTAATGGGTCATTCACGAAAAGTGGAGGGTTCTGTGAGGAAGAAAGAGAATGCTAGAAAGTTGCAGAGGGAGAGGAAGGAAGAGAGAATGATGCAGGCTGAGTATGAGCGGAATGAGGAATTGAAGCATTTGAAGAACTTGAAGATAAAGGAGATTAAAGAGAAATTGCAAAAGATTAGGGAGGCTGCAGGAATTGGGGAGGATGGCAATTATTTGTTGGATGAGGATGATTTGGAGGAAGAATTTGATCCCGAGGAGTATGACAGGAAGATGAAGGAAGCATTTGATAAAAAATATTACAACGCAGAGGATATGGATCCAGAGTTTGGGAGCGGTAGCGATGAAGATGCAGCTGAGTATGAGAAACCTGATTTTGTTGAGGAAGATAGGTTGCTTGGACTTCCAAATGGTTGTGACGAGATGGAGGAGACTGGAGATGGATTCTTGTCAGCCAGGCAAAGAATTTTGAAAAGTAAGGTCCATGGTGAAGATGAAAATCAGCTTGTAGAAGATGAGGGAAATGATCCTAAAGAGGGTAAGCGGAAAAGAAAGCGGAAGCCCAGTGAAATGGAGAACGCAGTTAAAGAGCAACTGATGGAGGAGTATTATAAGTTGGATTATGAAGATACAATAGGAGACTTGAAAACAAGGTTCAAGTACAAACCTGTCAAGTCTTAAAGATTTGGATTGAGCACCGAAGAGATTTTGATGCTGGACGACAAGGAGTTGAACCAGTATGTTTCTATGAAGAAGCTGGCTCCTTACAGGGAGAAGGAATGGAAAGTGCCTCGAATTAAAACATACCAGCAAAAACTGAGGAACAAAGCACTTCTTGAAGGAGAGACATCAAATATTAATAACAAGTATTATGACAAGACACGACGTAACGGTATGGAAAAAACAAAAGTGGTTAGTGTGGCAGACAATGAGAAATTACCAATGGAAGAATCGAATGGTGATACAACCAATTTATCCAGACGAATTAAGAGAAGGCGTCGTCAAGCAGAACTGAAACTGTCACATTCGAGACTTATGGCGTATGGAAAAATCCATTCCAAACCTAAAAGTACGAAGCATTAGAGCAGAGAATGGTAAAAAATTTGGCAATATTTCTATTGAAGGTAATACGATGAGCTCGACTTGTGTTATTCTTGACCTATTATTCATCTTTTTCTTCGTTAGATTTTTAGAAAAATTTGACCAATCTCTTAATAGACAAAGTTTGACGAGAAACGAATATTTTCATATGAATTTCTGTATAATAAAGTGAAGTTGAAGGAAGAAGATTATATTGAACATCAAAATTATGGTTATTAAAGCTTGTTTTGACATTAGACAAGCATCTGATGAAAGTAATTTTGGAATCCGTTTATGTTACAAATAAATTTGTAGTTCAGCCAATATTCTTAAGCTGAAAGACTAATGCAAAACTAGAAAACGGTATTTAAAAAGTACTGATCAAATCTTTTCCAATTGAAACTTGAGTCGGCAGTGTCTGGTGTCTCCTGCGATAGTAAGAAATTGGATCCTGAGCACATTATGCATTGCACAGGGTTAAAATGGTGCTGATTTAAACGGGGGTATGTTGACTCATTAACTCTTTCTTTAATATTTTTTCTTTTTATTTTGAAGATGTTTTTAGTTTAACATTAGCCTCTACCTGAATCATGGTTCTACATTTGGACTTCTTCTTTATGTGAGAAAAGGAAGAGGGTTGGAGTGTGATGCAATTTATACCAAATAATGTTGGTGAATGACTATGCTGGCTGTGAACCATAAATCACAAACTTACAAGGGGAAGAAAGCTAAAATATAATATATTTGCCACTTCAAGATCATGGTTATTTTGATTTGTTTTACTCAAGTATGATTATTGTCGTCATTATTGATTGCTTTTTATTGTATCATATGATGTTAGTCCGGATGCTGGAGATTAGTTCACGACTTTTGATGTATTGAAACAATGCCTCGTTAAAAGTTGCAATTTATATTAAATATCTTGCATAGTTGTCATCTATGATATGCTTGGACACGGACAAGTGTTATATACACTGACACGTGATTTTAAAAAAAAGTACCGATACGACAAGTCAATGACACATTAATTAATTTCTTAATTTATATAGTATAATTTCAGTTTTATACTTTTCATTGGTTTTTTCTTGAAATATTTTAAATATACGTATCTATTTGTTATTTACTAATAATTTTGAATTAAAAATATATAATATTTCTAACAAAAAATGAAAAATGATTATAGTAGGGCGTCCGAGGGGTATCGGTGTCCAACACGGACACTTCACTCTAGTTGAAGTGTCCATGCTACAGAGGCTGTCATCTTCTTGCCCATTTTCTATGTTTTTTGGATGGTCTGTCGTAATTTGGAAAGAACTCCTCAGTTCCCAATCCTCAGGCATCTCATTATAATTTCCGGAGCCCAGAAACATTGCAGCCATTCTGTTAGAAGCCATATGTTTCCTGCTATAAACTTTAGTCTTGCACTTTGCAAAAGATGACAAGTTTTATCAATAGAAAAAATCTAAGACTTATGGTATGAAAAACCTATTTTCCATATAACATGAATGTAATTAGTGTTTGTGTGTGTGATTTAGGACAATTCTATCACTAACAGGACTGAATTTTTTCTTGTTGTAATAGGATTTTATTTCTTGTTTAAATTAGTATTTTTTTATTCTTATAGATTTTTAATTAATTTTAATTTAGGTTTTAATTACTTATCTTCCTTAAGGTATTAGATAGGATATTATTTTGCCTATATAAACAAAGACTAATAATGATTTCCATATCAATTCATTACAATAAAGTGTCATCTACAACTTTTCGAGAACTTTAATCTTGTTTTAAGAACTTCAATTTTGTTTCCGCACCCAACACAAAGAGCACCTGAAAGCATTTAGATTTTTTGTGATCCCATTTCAGCGCAGAAGTCTCAAAGGGTAAGTTACAGATCTACAAATATGCAGGTACTAAGTTGGATAGGCAGAAGGTAATAAGAGCCAATTTACAGATAGGATTTGACTTAGGGTCTGGCGATCATGATTTCCCATGCAGCCATTTTGTCTGAAGAAGGGAAGGTTTTATAGAATTTGGAGAAACTTCTTATTGAGTTTAGTCTTACTAGTGCTCTAACCAGATCCATGCATTGGCTAGCAGTTTCTCAAATGATGATTCTACTTATGTTTGGCCAAGCTTAAAAAGAAAGTAAATGTTAGCTTTTGTTTGCAAACATGTTATACATCTTACTATTTCTTAATTTGTTAAGTTAAAAGTTTCTTTTACTTTACTTCAAAATAAGCAACTTCGTTTTTCCCAACTTTTACAAGTGAACATGTTGACTTTTTAATTGATTTTTTAAGCTTAGTCAAATATGTCGCAGAAGCAGAGTTTGTTGAAAACTTAGGAACTTGTTTATACTACGCTAGCAAGGGTAATTAATCATAAATACTTGCTTTTCATCATAGATTCTTGTCACAAACTGCTCCTTCATCTAGGTTCTATGGGTTAATATGGTTTACTATGTAGCTTTTGCATTGTGTTCTTTGTGTCTCTATCACTGTGAAGTTTAGTGCTACAATATGCCTAAGATATGGTGATTCTTCTTTTAGTTGTTTCTAATATAAAATCTGTCTTCAGTTAACCGACTATTGCAAACTTCCCGCTCAGATTGTGAAAATTTCTTACCAAGTTCATCGTCTAGCCCAGTATTATGATCAAGAGGAGCAAGGTAAAACATCTGGTTCACTTGACAGACTTGCTGGTGGTGAGATGGGAGGAATGCTCATCATTATCTGTTTTCGTTCAGACTGGAATTAATTCCAAGGCTTGGAGGGATGTTCCCACCCGAGTTTTTGGTTTAATGTCTTACACCACAATGGGTGAAAACATATTTATTTGGCCCATTGCAGTTTTGTTGAATTGAAAACTGAAGTGATGAATATATATTTCGTTTCTCTCTCTTGAAGTTTTTGTGTTGTGAAAGCCAGCAGAGTTGGCATGTAAGAGTCGTAAATTTTAGAATAGATCATTTACATGATATGTTGCTTCCGGTTACTATTATCTTAAGTGACAAACATGCCTTACATTTTGCTTGTTTATGGAAGGATTTTTAAACTCGGCTGGATATTAGCTGGTTTATGGAAGCATATTACTATTGTGTCTTATTTTCTGTTCTGACTGCATATTTTGTTTTCGGAAGCTGCCTTGCGCCCCCCCCCCCCCCCCCCCCCCCCCCCCCCATTTGCCCCCCCCCCTCCCCCCCCCCCCCCCCCCGGGGGTGTAATTTTTTCATGAGTAATGCATGTTCGGGTGGGTTTATAAGCTGCTTATTTTACTTAAACGAAGGTTTCAGGAAAAAAGCTTAAACCCACACAAGAACATATTTTTCATGACTAACTTCGAAAATCATGCTAGTGTGCTAGAATTTTTTTGACACCCTAGTTGACATACACTCACAATAGGGATGGGTGGGGGACATTTCTTTTGCATTCTTTATTCACGCGGGTCCCATGTGGATCCTACGCATGTGAGAATAGGTCATCTAAGGTGTCAAAATTTTTCTAGCAACTTGACTTAATTCTTGTACTTTTTAGTTAGGAATGTTTATAGAATCAGATCGAAACATTTTTGATTGAAAATTTTGGTAGAAGTTCCAAAATGTAAACCGGTTACATGCAGGAAAACTGAAAATATAGAAACCATTAACAGAAATTTGTACTTGGTAGCTCTATAAGATTGCCATTTGTTACATGTGTGCGCTTGTATTGAGCTTGTCAACCATGTAAAAGTCGACCAATGCTTGACGTGAAATACTTTTGTACAGTGCCATGTGATTAAGTAAATTCCAGTGTATTTATTATTTATTAATTTATTTATTTTCTCTGGAATAAACAATGGAAATAACAGATTCATTTTTTTTATGAATAAAAAAAGGGGAATTTACATAAATGTCACTAAAATTGAAAATACATAAAAAAAATTCATTTGCACCATTTTTTTCCAAAAATGTCATTTTTTTTATACAAAATGTCCACTTTACCCTTTATGACACTTTTTTAGGAGTAATAAATGCTTGATTTGAACGCAATTAATGGTGTGATGTGATAATTTATTTTATATTTTTTAAACATTCAAAATATGATTATTACATTGTATACCATGAATTTTTGTTAAAAAAATGGATGAAAAGTTAAAAAAAAAAAAAACATTAAGCATGTATGAATACAAATCCTGCCTTCTTCTTTTTCATTCTCATTCCATCATCAACAAGGAAAAGCTATTGATAAATCTCGAAGGTGAGCTATTAGAAATTGTTTATATTTCCATCTCATAATTTACTACTTTAGATGTTTAATACAAAATGGTTATATTTAATTGAAATTTTTGAATCTCTTATTCATTAATGTGTTTTATTTTTGATATATTTTTCAAAAGGAAAAAATATCAACATCCTCTAGAAAAATGTGAAAGATTTCATATTTAATGAAGTATTGAATCATTCCTTATTTATTTGTGGGAAGATATTGTGATGTTATAGTTGAGAATTGATTATCATCATTAATGTTTTCAATAATTTCTTCCAAAGAACGAAACACATGGTTTTCAAGCTTCCCCGAAATTTATGGCAATTCAAATGTCGAGTAGAGTAGTCGAAACCGTCAGGTTAGTCATTTCAAATGTCGAACTCGATATTTACTCACTGTCGGGATAGACAATTTAACTATCGACTTCGACACTTGAAAACTGTTGGAAGCCTTTATTTTTCTTTTTGCTATTATATGGATCTGAATGTGCAAAATTCTCATATTTGCAATATTAATATTTCTGGTATGAGTCATCACTTGAGATTCATCGTGTCGCATAGGGAAAAGTTTGTTCAACCCCCAATGTAATACAAGTTTCTTAAACAATCGCTCAATGTCGTTGTTGACATTGTATGTCGAATGTTCTCCCTACTGCGTTGTACATTATCAAGTTTTATTATAGTTTTGTTGTCATTATCATTTGTGGTCATTATTGCTCCTTATGTTGTCATTATCAAACTCTACTACTGTTGAAAATAATTCAACCACAACATTCAAAAACTACTATTACAATCCACTAAAAAAAATCTAATTTTAATCCCCACAAAATACATTATTTGTTAAGTTGTAAATAGTGGACTCAATTGACGCATAAATGATAAACACCATTAATGTTAAATCGTATTGCTATGGAGAAATGGAGGATGACAATTACAAATTTTGATTGAATTATTTACAACAATATTAGAGGTAGAGTGATTTTTGTACATTAAAAAAATCAGCAATTTAACGTTTTCATTATCTTTATTCCTTTTTATCATGTTTATAACTTATTGATTTCATTGAAGCGTACATATCTTGCATAAAAGTATTTTCAACTTACAGCATTCCGCAACACATTCTCAACTTATATTACCATCTTCAACTTACATCGTTATTATTATTCCCACATCATTCCCAGACTGGCAAATATATGTTCAACTTCACAAGTAAAATACGGATTCATAGACAACATATTGCATGACAGCTCAATTGCTCATCTGCCTTTCCCGACGGATTGTTTCTGTCATCTTCAACACTTAGTCATGACAAATTGTGGCCTTGTTTGAGCCACATTATTTGAAAAAAATACATTTTTCAACAGTGATTTGACATCATTTCAACCACACATTCTTTAATAAAAAAATATTACAAGCAAATTCAAAATATTTTCTTATTTTTTAACCACACATTTTCAATCAATATATTATTCAAAAATGCATTTTCATTCCAATAATGTGGCTCAAACAAGGGCTGTATGAATGATTTTCGACAATTCATTGCAATTGAATAAAGTACACTAAAAATTTTAACGTAACAAATATTCGAATACCCAGCATTATGTACACACATTATCATGTGAATCTCTGACAGAAACTAGAGACCATATATATAGTCTACACATAAACATAATAGTAAAAAGCTATTGTGAAACTAATAGAAACTGTAAAATATTTTAAAGTAAAAAGCTACACAAAAGTACTGTCACGATACGTTTCTATTGTGAAATAAATACATCCAAAAGTTTTATCACGTCATGAACTACTTAAAACAACTGTTATATTATCCTTGAAAATATATGACTATTTTCCTAGTTAACTCCTACAATGTATGTTGCTTGATTTAACGTTGATTGACTTTCTATCCGCTCCCCCTCGTGAATGGAGTCCTAGTCAATGCAGTAGGAACTCGAACATGTGTCGATTGTTACATATGTACGTTAACATCATCGTCACCTTGAACGGTATTGTTGATACCAATGGTATATCAGTGTATACTCCTATGCAAAAGTGGTTTCAATTGTATTAGGTGTCAAAATTTAATAATGGAAGAAAACAACATATTCTACCAAAAGTTGAAGTATAACATTGAAATGATATGTTTATCTTCAATTAAACGTATTTAGCGTAAAATATAAGAATTTGACATTGTATAACTACCCCATTATGAAACTTACCATCTGCCACAAGCATAGGGAACTTCGTGAGTGTCCGATCATGTAACTTTCTGTTCGACACCTTCATACGAAATAATCAAGTTTCAAATGCCAAGGTTAAGAAATCAAAATATTCTAATATATATATTTGTTAAACTGAAAGTAGTAGCACATACCAATTGCCTCTTTTACCCATCTAGTCAATGGACCTTTCGGTAGTTTGGGCTACCAAATTTTAGATCAGTATTTTCATACGAAACAATCATGTTTGAAATCATGAAGATAAAAACTTCAAACAGTGGGACAAATGTGTTTTTAAATTAAAGTGATAATACATACCAATCCCCTCATTTACCTAATTAGTCGATGGACCCTCCGGTAGTCCAGGCAAGCATCTTTTGGGTTGATAACTTCTCTATCTAGGATGATAGTTTATTTCTACAGATGGATTCATAACTATTATGTCTATAATTCATGAAGTAGTAATGGTGTGCAAATTGTATGTTATACATTTCAACCCCTAAAATTACACGTAAAAGAGAAGCTTAACAAAATTTGGCTTCTGCAATCAACTGTCGAGAATTTCAGAGCCTAACTGTTGAGAATGACGATTCATTCGTTGACAGATGATTTCGCTACCGTCAGAATGGACATTACATTTCACATTCATATTGGTTATCCAAGACATAAAGGGCCAATTTATGATGAAAATGATACACGTTATACTTATAACTTCCAATAGCACAACTTTTCATATACTCAGCCATAAGTTTTATATATAAATGCAAATACATTTTTAAGAATGAAAATAGAACGATCCATCACTTCAAACAACATTCAAATAACCCGGAATAATCATATAAAGATACATTTAATCGAGCTTATTTATGCATATTGACCAGAATATACCCAATTCAATCTTAGCTCATTTCTTGAACTCAAAAATTAAACTCAAACTCAATTTTCTCAATAATGACCAATAACCATTATTTACATGAAAGAAAAATGAAAAACGTAATTGCAAGAAATAAATCCATAGATAACTTACATAAATCAAATTTTAACATTTTTTATAGCACTAGAAAAATAGACAACAAAAAAAGAGACATATTGTACCAATTCAGGATCAAAATTGTGAAGAATAAAAAAATAAATACCCCTAAATTTGAAAAATTAGAAGAGAAGAGAGCAACAAATGGAAAAAGAAAGAAAAAAATAAAACCTCAAGAGATTAATGGTGATTTCACCAACGGTGGACCGATTAACGGTCATTTGACTTCAAGCATGGACAAAAATGGAGGACTTTAACGTCGCCGACGACCTTCAGCAAGAGGAAATTGAGTCGTTTAGATTTAGGGAATGAGAGAGAGAATGAGAGGATATATATATATATATATATATGTTTTAAAGTTTTTTGTACTATTTTTTCATCTAGTCAAATCAATTTTTAATGAAGGACATTTAGGATATTTGAATTATTTAGATGGGCAAAAATGTCCAAAAATTTTCAAAATTGACAATATTGCAAAGACCTAAAAAAGGTGACATTTTTGTAAATGTAAAGTCAAAAATTGACTATTTCGATAATTTCCACATAAAAAAATAAAAGGTGAATTTATTTATTGAACCACATTGATTTCTTCTCCAATATCAATATGACGTGAGAGAAAATAAAAGTAAAACCCTACTATAATTTTCTAGCAAATGTGGTGCCGGCAAGGAAATAACAAATTTGCCGAATCAAGATCGGACGACCGTGTCTACCCGTCAATACCGGGAAATCCCAATCCAACGGTTCATATACGTTACGATATCCACCGTTAGATCATCAACTGACGGCCCATATCAAACCATTGTGGGCTCCACCAAACCTTTTCCCTAGACATATAAATAACAATTATAGGTAAAACCATGTCCACTCTGAAGAATTCTTGAACAAAATTCTCTCTCACGCAGTGGTTTTGTGTGTGTGTTCTTGTTCCAAAAAATTGTTTTTGCTTATCTTGCTCACTTATCCGACGCATTATCGCCGGAGATGAAACCGGCGTCGGAGTATATGATAAGAAAATCAAGGTACAGGAGAGTTAATCGTCTAGCTAAAAAGATCAACAGCTAGGATTTTATCAGCGGATCTCACTGTCAAGAATGGACGGTCAAAAGCTTACTAGGAACCACTCATCACTTCTCCGGTTATCCACCACCGTCAGATCATCCATCCACAGCTTATCTTCTATGAACGAGATCGCACCTGATGAAGAAATATATAACCTTGAAGAACGGAAACTTCACTGCAAGCCCGTTTCACCTCTGGTTCGGTCCGGTTCAGTGCGTCTAACTCCAATACTTGCCATATTGTTCCTCTATGTATGCACCCTTTTCGCCTTCTTCAACACGGACGACATAGCCACCTCGGAAAATCTGCTTTTAGGGCTTATTTTAGTTGCGGTTTTACTTTTCTTCGCGTCGAAAAATAAGTCAAGAATCCAACAAAGTTTCAGTTTTTGTAAGGAACTGTGTTATGAGTATGGAAAAAAAGTTGGGTTCCTCTGTTTGACCTCTAAGAACGATGAAAAATCTGTGAAATGGTTCATCGGTGAATCGAACTTCGATTATAAAGAGAATGCTAAGAATATTATAAGAGAAGGAGTGGAATTTTACAGCAATGGGGATTACTATGAAGGTGAGTTTCACCAAGGTAAATGCAATGGGAGTGGAGTGTACAATTACTTCACGAATGGGAGATACGAGGGCGACTGGATTGGTGGGAAGTACGATGGATATGGAGTTGAGAGTTGGTCGAGGGGAAGTCGATATCGGGGGCAGTATAGGCAGGGATTGAGGCATGGCTATGGAGTTTATAAGTTTTACACTGGGGATACATATGCAGGGGAGTGGTGTAATGGGCAGAGTCATGGAATGGGAGTGCAATCTTGTGCTGATGGGAGTTGTTATATTGGAGAGTTCAAATGTGGGGTGAAACATGGCCTTGGTTCTTACCATTTTAGGTGAGAATTGATGTTCTTTTATGCTTGTCTCAATCTGTTTAATTGATTTTTATTTTTTTTTCGAAATTTTTGAGTTAATACGTGAATCTTGTTGGTGTCCGGAGCATAATTGGAGTGTAGGTAGCTGAAATTTTGCAGCTATAAGTGAATGAAGCTCTCGAGCGATGAGGATTGATGCTCTTTGATGCTTGTTTCTATTTGTTAAATTTTTTATTTCACTTTAGTCTTTTTTTTTTTCTTTTTCTTTTGATTTAAATTTTGAGTTGTATATGTGAATCTCAGATGTTGTGTGGAGTGTAATCGTACCGTTGGTAGCTGGAAAATTTGCAGCGATAGGTGGACAAAGCTCTCAAGCAATAAGAATTTGATGTTTTCTGATGCTTGTTTCTATCTGTTTGATTCTGTTTTACTCTATTTTTCTGTTATTTTCGAGTCGATATGTGAATCTTGTTGGACTGTGTGGAGTCTAATGTAGATAGCTGAAAACTTTGCAACGATAAGTGGATGACCCTCTCACATCTAGGGTGAACCACCATTAATTCGTATGGGCTTTCTTCGTTTTATAATGGAGTTAAGTTCAAAATTAATCAATGGCAAATCTTGATCGTACATGTGATTGGTTCTATGTTTGATCTGATAAAATTTTGTTGGTGTTTCTTAATAATGTTGTTTGAGATGACACAGTTTGGTTACAAATTTTGTGGGGGAGGATTCTAGTTTGTAGTAATCGGATTATATCTTATGTTGTTTTGGATTTTGTATGAGATTAGTTGCCTGAAAGTTTTCGAGTTCATGTATTCTATTTGTTGAGTTTTTTGGCTTCTTGATAGATGGAACAATAGATGGTTCTGATTATTTTGATGATTTAGAATCACAAGTTATTGAAGGAACTTGAGAATAAATATGAAATTTGATTGTCTTGTAGAAATGGAGATAGATATGCTGGTGAATATTTTGGAGATAAAGTCCATGGTTTTGGCGTCTATCACTTCTCGAATGGTCACTGTTATGAGGGATCATGGCATGAAGGACGAAAACAAGGTTATGGCATGTATACTTTCCGAAGTGGTGAGACGAGATGTGGCGAATGGGATGGTGGTAAACTTAAGGCGTCCCTTCTTCCGCTAACTGATTCAGTTCTGCGAGCTGTTCAGGTAACAATGTTACTCCTCTCTCAAAGCACAATAAGGTTACTTTTCTAGAAAATAAGTTTGAATAAAATCTAGATGGACTAACTTCTAAGCACAACCAAACATGCTCGTATGTTCACTCTTAACTCTCGTTTTCTCTTGTATTGTCCAGGCTGCTAGAAAATCTGCGGGAAATGCAATAAAACTCTGCATGGTTGATGAACAAGTGAACAAGGCTGTTATGGCATCAAACCGAGCTGCTACTGCCGCCAGAGTTGCTGCTGTTAAAGCTGTTCAGAACAGGATCGATGGAAAATTCTGCGATACTGATGTTTAAGTATTGTCCATAAATTTAAATCTTCTAAGTTGTTCTTGCGTAGAAGGTATATGAGCACCCCGATAAGCAAAAACTCGTCGGAGGTTGAGTGTATGTCGTGGTTTTGTTTCAACTAAGTAATCTGTACATGTTTCAATCATAATTTCAATGGGAAGCATTTTTTATTTAAATGCCATTAAAATTGCGGTCCATGAAATGCACTGAAGATAATAGATAGATATAAAAAAATGCAGGATTACGGGTTGAGCTGACCCACAGCCATTGAAAATAGTTCGAGGGAGTAGTATGATTTTGAGTTCAGACCTTCAACCTCCCATTAACCTGTCTTGAATTAAAAATAATGTATATGACTGAGACTAAGCAAGAAATTGGTGCATAAAATATATGGAAAACTAGAAATATTGGTTCCTAATAAAAGGTATCTTGTTTTCGTTCAAGAGGTGAGACGAGTTACAACAAAGTGAGAATCTGTCGAATAGTTCACACCAAATCCTCACGAAGGTTGAAAGTTGGTCAAGCAAAGATTTAACAAATCAATGATGCTTTGCTGCTTTATTAGTTGGCTTCATAGCTTGCTTCTTCCAACTGTTTACGTGGTTTATTCTTTTTCCTTGACTTACTTAGTTCACATCTCAATTTTGTTAAGGATTCTGGACCTTCTTCTTCACCTGGTCAAAGAGAAAGAATCCTTCAACTCTATGATCACATTTATAGAAATTTGGAGTAGTCTATTGTCCTATTGTATAATAAAAGGAGTAAGTAATTCGATTTGACTGAACTTTCAAACCAAATCATTTTAAATGGTTTGAAAAAACCTCAAACCTAAATCAAACCATTCGACACAGTTTAAGATTTTCTCAAACATATACCTAATGATTTATACCGCGATTATTTTTCTTCATGTTCACTTTGTCACTACTAATTCAATTATTACAAAATACTTTCATACTTTATTAAAAAAAAAATATATATATATATATATATATATATAGTGAGAGCATTTGATGTGATGTTTTAAAGTTTTTTGTACTATTTTTTCATCTAGTCAAATCAATTTTTAATGAAGGACATTTAGGATATTTGAATTATTTAGATGGGCAAAAATGTCCAAAAATTTTCAAAATTGACAATATTGCAAAGACCTAAAAAAGGTGACATTTTTGTAAATGTAAAGTCAAAAATTGACTATTTCGATAATTTCCACATAAAAAAATAAAAGGTGAATTTATTTATTGAACCACATTGATTTCTTCTCCAATATCAATATGACGTGAGAGAAAATAAAAGTAAAACCCTACTATAATTTTCTAGCAAATGTGGTGCCGGCAAGGAAATAACAAATTTGCCGAATCAAGATCGGACGACCGTGTCTACCCGTCAATACCGGGAAATCCCAATCCAACGGTTCATATACGTTACGATATCCACCGTTGGATCATCAACTGACGGCCCATATCAAACCATTGTGGGCTCCACCAAACCTTTTCCCTAGACATATAAATAACAATTATAGGTAAAACCATGTCCACTCTGAAGAATTCTTGAACAAAATTCTCTCTCACGCAGTGGTTTTGTGTGTGTGTTCTTGTTCCAAAAAATTGTTTTTGCTTATCTTGCTCACTTATCCGACGCATTATCGCCGGAGATGAAACCGGCGTCGGAGTATATGATAAGAAAATCAAGGTACAGGAGAGTTAATCGTCTAGCTAAAAAGATCAACAGCTAGGATTTTATCAGCGGATCTCACTGTCAAGAATGGACGGTCAAAAGCTTACTAGGAACCACTCATCACTTCTCCGGTTATCCACCACCGTCAGATCATCCATCCACAGCTTATCTTCTATGAACGAGATCGCACCTGATGAAGAAATATATAACCTTGAAGAACGGAAACTTCACTGCAAGCCCGTTTCACCTCTGGTTCGGTCCGGTTCAGTGCGTCTAACTCCAATACTTGCCATATTGTTCCTCTATGTATGCACCCTTTTCGCCTTCTTCAACACGGACGACATAGCCACCTCGGAAAATCTGCTTTTAGGGCTTATTTTAGTTGCGGTTTTACTTTTCTTCGCGTCGAAAAATAAGTCAAGAATCCAACAAAGTTTCAGTTTTTGTAAGGAACTGTGTTATGAGTATGGAAAAAAAGTTGGGTTCCTCTGTTTGACCTCTAAGAACGATGAAAAATCTGTGAAATGGTTCATCGGTGAATCGAACTTCGATTATAAAGAGAATGCTAAGAATATTATAAGAGAAGGAGTGGAATTTTACAGCAATGGGGATTACTATGAAGGTGAGTTTCACCAAGGTAAATGCAATGGGAGTGGAGTGTACAATTACTTCACGAATGGGAGATACGAGGGCGACTGGATTGGTGGGAAGTACGATGGATATGGAGTTGAGAGTTGGTCGAGGGGAAGTCGATATCGGGGGCAGTATAGGCAGGGATTGAGGCATGGCTATGGAGTTTATAAGTTTTACACTGGGGATACATATGCAGGGGAGTGGTGTAATGGGCAGAGTCATGGAATGGGAGTGCAATCTTGTGCTGATGGGAGTTGTTATATTGGAGAGTTCAAATGTGGGGTGAAACATGGCCTTGGTTCTTACCATTTTAGGTGAGAATTGATGTTCTTTTATGCTTGTCTCAATCTGTTTAATTGATTTTTATTTTTTTTTCGAAATTTTTGAGTTAATACGTGAATCTTGTTGGTGTCCGGAGCATAATTGGAGTGTAGGTAGCTGAAATTTTGCAGCTATAAGTGAATGAAGCTCTCGAGCGATGAGGATTGATGCTCTTTGATGCTTGTTTCTATTTGTTAAATTTTTTATTTCACTTTAGTCTTTTTTTTTTTCTTTTTCTTTTGATTTAAATTTTGAGTTGTATATGTGAATCTCAGATGTTGTGTGGAGTGTAATCGTACCGTTGGTAGCTGGAAAATTTGCAGCGATAGGTGGACAAAGCTCTCAAGCAATAAGAATTTGATGTTTTCTGATGCTTGTTTCTATCTGTTTGATTCTGTTTTACTCTATTTTTCTGTTATTTTCGAGTCGATATGTGAATCTTGTTGGACTGTGTGGAGTCTAATGTAGATAGCTGAAAACTTTGCAACGATAAGTGGATGACCCTCTCACATCTAGGGTGAACCACCATTAATTCGTATGGGCTTTCTTCGTTTTATAATGGAGTTAAGTTCAAGGTTTAATCAATGGCAAATCTTGATCGTATATGTGATTGGTTCTATGTTTGATCTGATAAAATTTTGTTGGTGTTTCTTAATAATGTTGTTTGAGATGACACAGTTTGGTTACAAATTTTGTGGGGGAGGATTCTAGTTTGTAGTAATCGGATTATATCTTATGTTGTTTTGGATTTTGTATGAGATTAGTTGCCTGAAAGTTTTCGAGTTCATGTATTCTATTTGTTGAGTTTTTTGGCTTCTTGATAGATGGAACAATAGATGGTTCTGATTATTTTGATGATTTAGAATCACAAGTTATTGAAGGAACTTGAGAATAAATATGAAATTTGATTGTCTTGTAGAAATGGAGATAGATATGCTGGTGAATATTTTGGAGATAAAGTCCATGGTTTTGGCGTCTATCACTTCTCGAATGGTCACTGTTATGAGGGATCATGGCATGAAGGACGAAAACAAGGTTATGGCATGTATACTTTCCGAAGTGGTGAGACGAGATGTGGCGAATGGGATGGTGGTAAACTTAAGGCGTCCCTTCTTCCGCTAACTGATTCAGTTCTGCGAGCTGTTCAGGTAACAATGTTACTCCTCTCTCAAAGCACAATAAGGTTACTTTTCTAGAAAATAAGTTTGAATAAAATCTAGATGGACTAACTTCTAAGCACAACCAAACATGCTCGTATGTTCACTCTTAACTCTCGTTTTCTCTTGTATTGTCCAGGCTGCTAGAAAATCTGCGGGAAATGCAATAAAACTCTGCATGGTTGATGAACAAGTGAACAAGGCTGTTATGGCATCAAACCGAGCTGCTACTGCCGCCAGAGTTGCTGCTGTTAAAGCTGTTCAGAACAGGATCGATGGAAAATTCTGCGATACTGATGTTTAAGTATTGTCCATAAATTTAAATCTTCTAAGTTGTTCTTGCGTAGAAGGTATATGAGCACCCCGATAAGCAAAAACTCGTCGGAGGTTGAGTGTATGTCGTGGTTTTGTTTCAACTAAGTAATCTGTACATGTTTCAATCATAATTTCAATGGGGAGAAAAAAAAAAAAGCAACTTTCAGCAAGTTCTTATTTTGCTCAATTCTACTTGCTAGTTGCTATAATGTTTCGATTGATTGTGGTATTGATTGGATACCATAAGATTTGAAAAAGTAATAAAGTAACATCTTTGAACAAATAAAGGATTTATATATTTAGATTCGAAAACTTTGGAACGACTGCGAAAAATATGGGAAGAATTGGCAATAAAGTGACATCTACGAACAAGTCTCCCTTGACCTTTGTTTTAGTTTGAGAAGGGAACAGCAAAAAAGCAAATTCAAAATCTTCGAAGGGGATTGAATCGAGAATGGACATTTTTTGGTCACTACATTCAATGATCATTATTATTTTTCGAGGTCCAGTGCATTAGATTCTCTCATATTGGTCCGTATTTGGTTTTTGAACTATATTTTTCTATACATATTGTAAAGATCGATCTATACAAGTACGCAAAAAATAAATGATTGATCTCAACACATTATTACACGTTAAATACGTTAAATTGTATATGATTAAATGAATAAATCAGAGCACATGATCCCACATGATCGAGTTCAGCGTATCAAATATATATAATCAAAATCAAAACACAAAATTTATAAAAGAAAAAAACAGGCACTTTTCTTGATGTGGGGTGCCCATAATTCTTTAAACTCGTGAGTGATGTGCCCTTTTCATCTTCAAGTTGAATAATTTGAAAGATTGTTCATTATTCTTATGCAAGCACGTGATGGAGAGGCGAGGAGAGGAGAGGGGAGGGGAGGGGAGGGCAGGAGAGGGGAGCGGATGGGTGGTCTTTGTTCAAAGATCAGATTAATAACCCAAATGGTGATTGACTTTGCAAAAAGTTTTCACCAGGTCACTGAACTTTAAAAATCACTCAAGTTATCACTGAATTTTGCAAAATGTTTACACGAGGTCACTAAACTTTAAAAATCACTCCATTTATCACTAAACTTTGCAAAAGATTTGCAAAGTTAAATGATGAATGAGATAATTTTTAAAGTTCAGCAATCTCATGGAAACTTCTTGAAAAGTTCAGTGACCCTCTAAAAATCTTTTGCAAAATTCAGTGATGATTTGGATGATTTTTAAAATTCAGTGATCCAATGAAAACTTTTTACAAAGTTCAGTGGCCATTTGGGTTATTAACTCTTCAAAGATCTGAAACCTTTTTTACATGCATGTTTGATCCATAATCTATGTTTCATCAATTTTTTATGCGAGAACTTTTTGCTTCTTTTTCAGTATTCAAATAAAGGGTCTGCAGATTTTTGTTCTTTGCTTAAAGATTTGCTTTATCCACCATCTCAGATTCAGATCTCATGCAATTTTATCAAACTTCAGACGCGCATTGGCAAAAGTAAATCAGTAAAAGCACTTTTAGTTAGCATTTGTGTTTGAACATCTTTGAGTATTGAGTAAAGTTCATTTTTACTAAGTTACTTTTTCTTACCTTATTGGGAAATAAGTAACTTATTTTAATTTTGATTGATGAAATAAATATTTAGATCGTACTTAACTTTTATGTATGTATTGTGACAAAAAATATATTATCATCATATTTGGAAATTTCATCCACTTACTGTAAAATAAAATTGTACTAATGAATATTTAAAAATCGATTTGAACGTTGACCCTAAAATGGAATAAGGGAAATGGTCGAACCGAGAATGATAAAGTTATTTTTAAAAAAAATAAAATAAAAAGAAAGATTCTTCTTTTCTTTTTAATAATGAAGTTTTAAAACCCGATTCTAATTTATCAAGTGAATAAAATGTGCTATTGAACTCTTGTAACATGTTTAAAATTTTTTGTTTCTATAATATAATTAGACTGAATTTCGAACTAATTTCAACTGAAAATTGATCGAACCAATCCAATTGAGCATCTACAACATTAGTATGGACTAAATACGATTCCGAATAAATCTGATAATTTCACATTTTTTGATTGTTGTACTAATTTACAAAGTAGAGATGAGATCAAACACGACAAGCCGTAAACAATCATTAATAAAGGTCATTTCTAGACAACTACATACCTAAGATGGGTAAGAATATTACCTGTCAAAATCACAAAAAAAAAATAAAAAAATAATAATAAATAAATAAATAAAATAAAGACTTTTATATACCGTAGTCTATTATCCTCTATTATTACAAGGTTAACAAATTTTGAGGTCAACAATGTTGAGCATGTGAATTCACCATAGGTTGCCATTATCTCAAGCAAAATTCTTCTGTAGCTTGGGACTACACATCAGCCATGACTTAGCCATTTTCTTTAAAAATATTTAATCATTATAAATATATCATTAATTATAGTGTATATCTGTCCCGTATTTTATAATTAAATTATTTGTTGCTTACTTAGATTGATGGAAATATTGAATAAAATATTGGTAGTGTCTCTGTTTTGGTCACCCTGAGAGGGATATTTCCGAACTCACATTATCCCAAAACTTGCTTTGAATTATTTATTTATTTTGAGGAATTTTATTGCATTCTTAAATCTCTGATAAGGTCAATTTGTAAGACAGCTTCTGTCTTATCTTCTTGTCATTTTTATTTTATTTCTAGAAGTAATTAAAAAATTCAAATGAGCAATTTGATTATAGTTGAATTTCAAAATTGACAGTCTAAACGAGCCACTAACTTGTGGTATATATTAACGGATGTAAGAGCTTGAACTACTTTTGTTAACAATATCGACAGTTTGAGATAGAACTCAAAAATTCAATCTGTACATTATATGTGTATCTTTTTTAATTGAGGTCCTTCAAAGCAAAAAAAATAAAAAATAAAAATGGTGGGGAAAAAGAGTGAACTAATGCAAATGGGATTTCAAATTTCAAATTTTTTAAAGTTTCACTTACCATTAGAAAAAAATAAAATAAAATAAAATTTGACTAAAATATTAGGTCCTTAATTTGTAATTGCCATTATGCATATGGGATTTTGATGTGAAATATTGTAGCTGTAATTAACGAGATAGGTGTTGATTTGTTCAACTTTATTTTCTCGCTACTACAATCCCCGACTTCTATTATTTAGGTAGATTGTAATCATATTTTAATTTCGTATTCACTTCTTCGATAAATTTCGTATTTTAACCCAAAAAAAAAAAAACAAAAAAACAAAAAACAAAAGCAAATGTCTATTTGAACATAATTGTGATAAATAATATACTTTTAGATTTTTTGAGTTCATTATTGGATAGAAATCATTGATGCAAATGCATTGATTCTATATTATCATCATTGTAGGAATTCCCCCTTGCTGGCTGTCCCTATCTTATCCAAGTCATGGAGTATTTTCCACCCTTATGTTATGGATGAAGATCAAGTTGCTTTGAACTCCTAATACTATGAATTAGAGGAGATCATCAATAATGGTAATTATTAGATTCTTTTGCGATACACACACACGTGTAATATACAACTAGCATATACTGTACCGAAACATAAGATCAAAATGAATGCAAGACCATTCGAGAGGATGTCCAAGATAAAAAGGAATGAGGGAAAGAATCAACGAAAAATCTATAACATAAATCATTAATAAATAAATAAATGAGCGTGAGGAGAATTCTCAACTAGAGATATTAGAAGGCCAAATGTCAATTGGTGTTGGATCTAGCTACTACAATTGCTTTTGTTGAGCTAATATCAATATTTGAAAATTTCCTTAGTTCCTCATTTCATTTCATGACCGTGAAATTCATCATCGATACCCTCCAAACTTTAGCATAGAAATACTCATTCTTCTAGTTAGATAACCGCGTGTGGTTATTCTTTTTCACTAAACTGCCCTTAAAATACCAATCCCTTTATTAATTTATGAGAAATTAAGGAACCAATTATGACAACGGTAAGACACCTAATTTGATCCCTCTTGAACATCTATATGCATAATGGTTTATTGAAGCAATACATAAATAATTGCATAGAAAATAAAATTCTTACTTCTTACAAGAAACTCTCAATTTGACTTGTTCCTATGTTTTGGAGTAACCTCCAAGAATGAGCATTCCTTCGTTTTGGAAGTGGTTCGTCATAGTCAAACTTGACTCAAATTTTATGCAATTAAAATATATATAGTTCAAACTAACATTACAGTTGAAAAATTGAGATACTTTGGAAATTCATCTAAATTTTTTAAAATAATCAAGATTTAAATTCAACATAACTTGACTCGACTCGACTCGATATCTATGCACCCTAATAATAAATAGTCAGCTCTTTCATTAGCAATCGAATAGTTGTCCTAGATGATAGGTGAGTTGAAACTTTTCCTTGATTTTTTTTTTTTTGGGTGACGGAGTACTTTTTATATAATTTTGGTAGTAAAAAATGCCATTGCTAAAATGAGGTATTGATTTATAGCTCATTACAGTGTCTATGCTTCGTAGTAACAATTGAGTTTCTAGACAATGGAATCAATTTGTACGACTCATCTAACTCAAGCATGTACATATTATTTTTGGAACATGTTCAGCGAAATTGTTTTGTCTATTTAATGGTGAGTTTGGCATCTGATGATGTCTACCAGTGCATGTTACATTTCAGATCTATCAAAATGATTGAGGAAAGATCGTACCACCTGGCTTAAATAGTCTTTTATTAATGCATTGAAGCATATGCTTGCAACAATCCATTGTCTAATTGGGAATCATGAAGGTACGAGTCAGGTTATGTCTCGTATATTTATTACAAAAATATTTCTAGTAAAATATACGTAAAGCCGAATATTTATATTACAAAAGTTCACAAATTATTTTTGGACAACTAGTCGAGAGAAAATGAAAGTCTATAATCTTCAACTGAAAATAGAGAAAATTTAAGATTGTGCTATAGATTGTTCGTTTTCGACGTTTAATCTAGTTTATAGGGCTGAACATTATCTAGTTTGGTTCAATTCTAACGAAAATCGAATCGGTTTTGAAATTTTCGAATATTCAGTAAGTGGAACCGTCGAGTCCAAATTTAATTATGGAACCGTTCGATTTTGGTTTGGGTGGGTTCGATTCAGTTCTCAAGTTTCGTACTATAGTTAAATTTTTTAATATTTACAAAGCTACATTAATTCAACTAATAACATGTTTAATATTAACTTTTACAAAATAACGTTGTTCAATCTTGTTTCTTTTGCGTCTATTTTTATTGAATTCTTTATAGATTTAATTTTTAAAATCATAGGAATAGGAAGATAGTTAGCTCACAATAATTAACAGATGAGTTGTTGAGTTTCAATTCAATTTCACGAGAACGGTAGAAACGACACTATGGTATAATAACAAATTTGGGTAAAATTTAGGTCAATTTGATTAAGTTGGACTTAGACTGAAAATTAGAAACAGTAAAATCATATTTTTGAGTTTGAGCTAAATTAGCTAGTTAGCAAATATATTTAGAAAAAATAATTTAGTTTATTTAAAATAAATTAATTAAAAAAATTAAGGAGATTCGATCAAGAAGTTATCGAAAATTTTCTCTGAGAATTTAGTTCAAGGGACAAATAGCCTGGGAGATTTTCCACCGAATATTGAGGATGAGGCTTGAACTAATGACTTCCACCACGTCAAGGTGACACTCTACGGCAGGGTTATATACTAATTAATCGATATTCATAATCATTCCGAAGTAACATAAAGAAAAGCAATGATTGGAGTGGGAGCAGTGAATCCTCAAACGACCTATCTAAGATTAGGGAGGGGGGGTGGGGGGTAAAGTATTCGTTTGTAGTATTGTCATTACACAACCTAGTCCACCCCTATTTTCAGAGTTCACACTCTGATCTAGCAAATCGACTTTTCAGATTAGTTTCATAGTTTTGGACAGGACAGGTAGGAACCAGGGTGTCAAGCGTCTTTGATTGAAGTTTTTCTATTTAGAATCGAGTTAGATCTAAATCCCTTACGAATGACAAGGTACTCCTTTACTTTCACTTTTCGATTCTTGATTTAGAATAGAGAATCAAACCAAATCCGTCGATTTTCGGTTCAGATACTCGTTACAATATTTAACTTAAAAAGAATCGCTCGATTTGGTTCGATTCAGGTCTGATTCAATCAGTTCGATTCTGAAGTTTTGTCTTGCCTTAGTAGTTTGTGTTAATTTCTATTAAGGGGTTGTTTGACCCCCATTTTTTTTTTCTCCAAAAAATGCATTTTCAAATAGTGTTATGATGAAAATAAGGAAAAATTTTGAATTTACATATAATATTATTTTATTAAAAAATGCGTAAAGTCAAATCACTATTGAAAAATGTATATTGATGAAAAAATGGACCTCAAACAAAGGCTAACCCTTTCTCGGCCATTCTTGATTCACTTGTTATCTCTTTACTTATTTGGGCCAAAATTTCTGGTTTTGGATCACACACAGAGGACCTGACTATTGACAACATCAAAACTGCCCTCTTTTCATTAAAAATCGATATTTTACATGTACCTCATTTTTAATACACACACCCACCCACACACCAATTCATTATTGAAAGCCTGAAACCAGACCTAGGTTCCCTTCTATAAGGCTATTAATGAGAATCTAGTTAATCTCAAAAATGACCTTCAATTGGAATAAAGGATAGTTCAATTCTATTTGATTTGTAAAAAATACTTGTTTGCTAAGGTGACAATGACTTTCTTGGACTTCTGGCATCACCGAAAGGATCGAAACCACATTTGTAGGCCAACAATTTTTCTGTATAGGTAGAACTATTGCAAGAAAATAGAAAAGGAAGATCGAGTGGAATCAAAAAAACTAGCGAACTGATCACTGAATTGATACAAATAGGTGAAAATTCGGATATTATATTGAAGACCATATTTCAATTTTTCGTTAAACATCAACATTTTTTTACGAATTACATGTAAGGGTAACTTGTGGGTTACTCATAAAGTATTTATTAAAATATTATTTAAAAAAGATGTCTTTTAATCGAAACACAATGTCATAGAATGGTGAAAGTGAAATTTGATATTAGATTGAAGTTCAACAACCAAATTGAAACGAATTAAAGTTTAGGCATTGAACGTTACCTCATAGGAAATTTAACCAGATACAAATAGATGTCTACGCGGTTGGGGGGTGGGGGGTGGGGTGGATAATATAGAACATTTTTCTATAATATAAATACTAGTATATAATTGCCATTTAAAAAAGAAGTAACATGTCTAATACAATGAAACCAACCTAACACAAGCCTTTCAACCAGAAGAATAAGAAAATGATATTGATAAGCAAAGTCCTCTGCAAATATTACACCAGTATTCAAACAACAATCATGTACTCGAAACTTAGAACGCGATTTGCAAAAATCGGTCATGTACTCAAAACTTGGAACACGGTTTGTGATATGCACATATTTGTTCGAGGACAGTTGAGTAGAAACGCAGTTTTTTCTTTTATTCACATTTAACCATAACATATAATATGCTGATTATGTTTATAAGGACAGTTGTAAGCAGTAAAGCATTCACTATCCATTCCCCATCCAACTCTCCTACAAAATTTAACAAGACTAACCCATTGCTCAAGACAGTTTATTGCCAAAATGCCGCGGCAATCTTCTTCTGGATAAGCTCAACTCCAAGGCGAGGAGATAATCTCGGAAGTGTCTCCTGCAACAGATGAGAAGATTTGTGTGACTTTCAACCTTGGATGACTGCCGTGGTCAAAAGGAAATCCAAGTGAAGATGTTAAACACAGAAATATTTCAGTAATTTATCAATGCGGCCGAATCAAAATTCAGATGCTGAAAACTCGTACTGACATAAGTATCAACAAAGACCCCTGTAGTAACTGAAGGCCCAATCCTTCTCTAAAGCTGTAAGTCGAACAGGACTAGCATTTGAATGTGATTGTTTTTAAAATGTATGTGGAAGCCCCATATTTTTCAGGCTAGCCCTATTCATTTTGTCTATTACATCGTTGTTTCACTTTAGTCGACCCTTTTTTCTTTTCTTTCGGGCCATATTAGTTTGATAGGAATTCTTTTTTCATATAAGCTTAGGCAACCTGTCTAACTCCATCAAATACACTAAATGGAAAATTTGACATTGCATGCTGACATGGAATGATTTATTATTTCTACATGTCCAGGTGCACAAGAGTGGATCGCAAATTAAAGTTGGTGACCAAAGTGAAATCGATCTTAACTATTTTTCTAAAAATGGCGATGGCAAATGAAAATAAAAAACAAAACAAAACAATATCCTCTGCTAATCTATTGGTCAGAAGAAATAGATGAAGGATACTGAGTACTAGCAATTATCTTCCTCTCATTTATAGTGTGGGTGACGAAAATAGGAGGCATGTTAAATTTGGCGAGTAGGTTTGTAATGGTTATTATAGTCATCAATCATTTTTGGGTACTTTTTCATTCGGCATGGGGGAGAGGGGAGGAGAACAGAGAATGTTTAGCGTCCATAATATATATACAAATAAAATATAGGATTATCATTAGTTGATGAGTCTAATACAGCTGAGAGACGTTCAGTTCACCAGATCCGATTGAGGGGATCATCATACTTTGATTACATGGTACCGCGGTAATAAAAAGGAATTCAGAGGTGTCTCTCGCAACAAATAAAGCATGAAAGGCTAATGCTTTATAATACCAACAAGGTCGAGCATTTGATTATACTTGATGGACTTATAAGTTATATCTTTAGTCCACGAGAAATATGATAAAATTCCAGATGTTGTACAGAGCACAATATGAATCGGACTGTACAGGAAGAAAAATTGTAGCAATTTGAGAGGGATATGTGTTTGTACCTACAACAATTTGTGTGATGATTCCATTCCCAATCCCCACATGAATTGCCAAACGTTTAATTACACATTCTCCTAAAAATCACTATTCAAAACATTGTTTGTCCACAATTTATACATCTAAAAGTTGATTTAGTAAGCCTCATTCCACAACAATACATGACTAAATGGAATATAAGGCTCAACTGGACTGCTTATTGACATGAGCTTCATTATAACGAGTAGAGCTCCCAATTTTTCACTTTTTGGTTTAGTTTCACGTTAATTTTCCAGTAGCAGATAAGACTTCAAATTTTGTTAAAATGTCTTTTTACAGATTTTTTTAAATGGTTCATGGTTTATGACGAATATAACTGTCTATTTTATAGCTTTAAAATTTTGGGTTTACATTGGTACTTGTGTCTTAAAGCAACTCAAGGCTGCATCACCATGGGAAGCATAACGCCTCAATTCCTGACTTAGCCTTTTTTGTACACTGATTATATCTAGCAGTGTTTCCAGCATCTAATTGCTGAGACATGAATCATGAATGGTTTAATTCAATTTCTCAGAAGCACTTGCTTTCTAAGGTAACAACACTTTCTAATTTCTTGAGTTTTCATATAGTCGATCCTAAGTAGTTCTCCATCTATTGCTACATTACTCATTGTCAAGTATTTTACCAGCAAGGTTCATATCAATAGTGGACTTATAGAGACGGTACAAGACGACACAGCGCTCCTGAGTTTCCAGAAATTCTATAATTTCCCATTAAAATAGTAATTTTTTACAATATCTTTAGGAAATTCACCTCTCAAGGACTGTAATCATCCTCTTCCCTTGTTCAATAGGAAGAGAAAGGGAGCTAAATTCCACTAGATACCAAATTCAAAACATTAGATAAGTTTGACTGAATATTTGAATAAAACATAACATAGCTCCCTCGAAGATATGCAAACCTAAGTCACCCTCCAGTTGTAAATCGTGGATCCAATATTGGATAGCTTAACACATGGTAATCAATTGTCTATGTTGGAATGCTGCTTCACTTTAGCCCAATCTAACGTTCTGATTCATGTTGATCAAGTCTATGCAGCAGTCACCACTTTAAAGCAGTGCATCTACTAGACGTGATTGGACAATATAATTTACAAAAGCTGATTTCTCTTCTTTAATATTGTCCAGCACTCATCAATCATTTTCAACAAACATGCCACGGGTGTTATTGTACAAATGTTCGTATTTTTCTAGATAATTAACAACTCAAAGTTGTTAAATTAACAGCAAAAATAAAAAAACCTGAACAAAAGAAATGATAATTAAGAAAGTAATAACTAACCTCAGTGCCATCATCATGGATTCTTGCCAATACCGGTATCTCATACTGGTAAAGCCTCTCCCAATCAGGATTACTTGTAATATCTCTTATCTGCAAAAACCCATATCAATTGTTATATGCAACTGAATTAGCCATAACACATCACAAGATTTGTATTCTGAACCAGGTGCATATGAGACCAAACTGCTCAAAGTCAAAGGCTGTTCACTCGGCGATTAACCAACACTGGAGGTAATTCTGTTGATAATGGTTTTTTATCAAATCAATTCTTCCATGCACTGGGTGTATTACACTAGTAGTTCACTATGTCGGAGAGAACAGATACAATGTTTTAATGTCCCGATACATGAAAGAATTCAAACCCCGTATGGTTGAAAAATATTATAACCACATCGGCAGAATTCAAGCTTAAAACTGGCTAACGAAAGATGCGTGCTCCTGTGCATACAAGCCCTCATGCGAATAATTAGTTTAACACTTAAAATCAGCTTATAGTAGGAAACTCCACGTGTCATTACAATTCACATAACCACTCTCCTACCAAAAGTAGCCCCTATATTTCAAGGGTGAAAAACTCCCTACCCTATACCAATTGTTACAACCACATGGAGTTAAACTCACCCACAAAAACAATATACAAGGGGACGGTGCCTCAGTGGTTTTAACTTAAAAGCACATAAATAGATAAATAGAATTATAGAACTCTATCCTAACTATCCCGGAAGGGAGAGGAGGCTGTATTTGTAGCCAAATGCTCAGACCACCGTCCTACAACATACTTAGGATCAGTGCTGCAAACTTTAACTCAGCAAAATGTGAGACAAAATTAGCGTCATTACAATCTAAAGATAGTGGCTTTTCAATCAGAAAGCTATAAAATTCAAAAAATGGATTATAGTTGATGTAAAACCTGTAATTGGACGTCGTGGAGGGAATTTTGACCAGAAAGAGCGAAGGCAGCATCAAGCTTTTCTTTGAGGCCATCGCACAAACAGCATCCGGGCTTGGAATACATTATGAGTGTTCTTGGCACTGCCGATGAAGATGAAGAGTAGGAAGAGGATGCCGACTGACTGAAGAATGCCCATTTAGCATTTTTCCGATTCAGATTTACTCCTATTCTTACTGCAGGCAATACTTGTGGTCTTACTACTGCAATTCCCATTGCAATCCCTGCTGCCATTTTTGCTCTCCCTCCCCCGGATAAGGCGATAACTGACACCTCTTTGATTGAAATCGCATAGCGTCTTTGAAAATATAAATATGCGCTTTTAGTCGAATTCTGGAGAATTGGGCCATCACGGCCCGCCTAAAGACACTATCTTGTTGGGCTTGAGTGCTCAAATTCATAAGACCAACTTATAAAAATATCCTTAAAATTTAAAAAAAATTAAAAAATCATATGAAAAGTATTTTAGAAGTAAAAAATATTGTATAAAATTAATGGTCACTTTTTTGTCATTTTTTATTTAAAAGTGACATTGTATATAATTTTTTTTAATAATACAATGTCACTTTATCAAAAAGTGATATCTGTCACTTAAAAAATTCATATAAATTTTAAATAAGGGATAGAAAAAACACTAAAAATTATGTCACTTTTCGTTAAAAAGGATGACATATGAACACTTAACATTATTACAATATATCTGCTCTGAAATGTAAACATTATTACTTATCTGAGTCTCATTTTTTCTAAAAACTCAATCATGAGGAGTAGATCAGTGGTCAAATCTTGAATTTACTTTTCAAATGTCACCAGTTCGAGTTTCCTCAAGACTATTGAAATGAATACCCACGATATTAAAAAAAAAAAAATCTAAAAATTCAATTTTCAAAACTTATTTTCAACCAAACATTTTTCAATAAAATAATATTACACTCAAATTCAAAAAAAATTCTTAATTTTTAACCACACATTCTCTATCAATCTACTATTCCAAACTATATAATTTCTCTAAAATGGGGCTCAAACAAGGGCTATAATATTGAATAAGTGACAAAAGAATAATGTTATTTACAATCTCGCTCTGTGTGACATACAAGCGAGAGTTGGTGATTTGTTGTATAAGGTAATAAAAAATTACCATATTAATATACTAAATCACCAATCGTTATATGTATGTCATATAGGATGACTATGATAACGAACGATTGTAAATAACATTACTTGTGACAAAAACATTGTAACATATAAGAGCTTAATGTATTCATTATGTCACTTTTTTGTTATGCCAACAATAATGCCATTAAATACCTCTAAAAAAAATCTTATTATTTATTTTAACCTTCAGTAGCAATTAACAATAATGTTGCTCTGGCAGCTCCTCTTGTCAGGCCTTTTACAGGTTTTCATGTGATACGAGATCATCTCATTAAAAAATTACCCCATAAAATACCGACGTCTTACTTGTGAGTAAGCCTGTAAAAGTTCTGACAAAGAAGCATGGTTTAACAATTAAATACCTAAATGTTGTGTAAGTCGCCCACCGAAGCTGAATCCTTTTCTTTCCCTAGTTCTCCCGCAGATCTCTGAGTTATTAGACGAATCAAAATCCACAGTCCCATTGCTTCCATTGCAATTACTGTAAAAGCCCCAAGAAATATTGACAACAAAAGCAACACTATTGTTACCTCCTTTTCAGTTTCAATTGCTACTGCCGTCCTGTTACTATTATTATATGCAATAAGCAGTGAAATTGGTAAACCTTTGGTTCCCAAAGAGACCAAATCACGTGCACCCAATGAAACGTTGTTCATTATTCCGTCGTAACTTGCTCCTATGAACCCTCTCTCCATTCCCACTTGAACTCCATTCCTGTTAGTAGCCATGTTCAGGGTTTTGGAGGTTTTGAGGATTTTATAATGTATTAATTACGTGCTTAAATAATTTAATTAGTTAAATTTTTAGAGAGTACTGGCCTAAGGCTCTCAATCGTGAAGGTGTCTGTTAATTTCATTTTTATAGTTTTTGGAGTTAAATTTTGTCAGATTTCCTATTTTATAGGACTTTGTTTCGAATACGTAACTTATTTATTTTTAAGTTTGATGAAAAGATTAACTATTTACTTTATTTATCTCATTCTTACATAAATTTTTAGCTTTTGATAGTCATTTTTACATAAAAATACATTTTAGAATAGTAAATTGATGTGAAATTTTTGGTTAAAAAATAAGAATTTTTTTATTTACGTGTAATATTATTTTAATAAAAAATGTGTAATTGAAAAAAAGAGAAAGAAAAATGTATTTTGAAAAAATGGCTACCAAACGGGGCCATAGTAACATTACTCAAGCCCTAGTAAACTTAAAAAAAAAAAAAAAAAAAAAAATTAATTCGATTTGGAAATATTGTTGGTATAAAGATATAAGGGTTATCGTGCTCAGACTTTAGAGCATGTTCGATAGTGATTTGAGAATTGATTTTATTATCGTTAGAGAGAAAAGTGAGTTCCACATGTAAGTAAAAAAGTAAAAAATGACAGCTAAAATAATGAAATAACAATAAAAAAATTAATTTTTTTTGATGAAAATTTGCTATCAAACGAGAGCTTAGCCCTTGTTTGATTACCATTAAATTAAATTACATTACATTCCATTTTTCTCTCTCCTATTTTCAATCATACAATCTTACATAAAATAATATTACACATAAATCGAAAACTTTACCTTCTTTTTCAACCACTCATTTTTCTAAAAAATACTATTTCCCCTATTACCATTTTCAGGTAATGGGGGCCAAACAGGGGCTTAGTAATTCTTCTCAAATAAGATCACGTGGGCCATGTTTCTTGTGGCCCTATTTATGTGGTAACAATCGATTAAATCTAACATATCAAAAAAATATGTCAAGAAACAGCCGCCGTATGTTCACAACGTGTTGAACTAACACCCAGCATCTGTACTGAAAAGACGAGTTGGTTTCATGGTTCAGTTTCCAGTCATTTCATGTTTCGATCATTTTGAGATGAAATTTTGATTCTGGAATAATAATAAATTAGAGATCTACAATATTCGTAGAAATTGTTAAAAATGGGAACATTTGTTTGTTGAATTTCATTGGTCATCTTTAACAAACATATTACTGAGAAT
The DNA here is from genome assembly GCF_002742605.1 of Olea europaea var. sylvestris. NCBI lineage: Eukaryota > Viridiplantae > Streptophyta > Magnoliopsida > Lamiales > Oleaceae > Olea > Olea europaea. The sequence continues at coordinate 355,370 of NW_019240124.1, forward strand.
ATAATAATACAATGAATTACTTAGTAATAACAATTTTAGATAGAAAATAATTAAAGCTTTTTTTAGAAGCTCTTTCTATTTGAGAACTTATCCAAATCAATAGAACTGCAACTACTGTTAGTGAAAAATCTTTGTCTATACAAATTTTGGACGAAGTTTTTGAATAGAATTTTCTATAAGTGAGATGTAATCACTGTCGTAAAAAAGTATAGAATAAAAATAAGTATTAAATAGACCATATTTTTGTTACATAATGCTCTACAATTATTTCTTGGTATTGTAATTTTAAAAAGGTTGAACCACATATTTTTTTTACACGGAGATTTGTTATCGTGCTTTTGCACAGAGCAATGAAACGAATAGAAAGACGAGAAAATTTGACTTTAAGTTTAGATTTATTAAGAATGTTCTAGGGTTTTTGGTGGCAATTCATTCTCACACACCTTATTGTGTGGTGGGAATCTATCAAACTCGACATTGGAGTCTTAGCACGCAAGCACTAAGTTTTGTATCATGATATTGTCTTCCAAATGCTCTAAAGCTTGTAAAGAACTAATACTCATTTTCCATATGCATGAGCATCATATTTCAAATTATTTGAGATATAATCATAAATTTTGTCTAATAATATAATATATGAGATTTGAGTCCTCATACGAGTCTCTTCATATTCAAAAATAGTAATAAGATTGTCTATGGACTCACATCTTTTGCTACTTTAGTTAATGAGTCAATTAGTTTGTTATATTGCATTCCATACTTTATTTTGTTTGCAAATCGCGATGAGTTAACTAGATAAAAGTTTCTCATTAATCTTTAAAAAAATAATAATAATAAATAAAAATTGATACAAGGGTTTTTTGTCATGTATCATAAATTCATGCCATCTTGTAACGAAATATTTTTGTTGATCTATGATCTATGACAACTCCTTTTCTCTTTCAAACTCGTCGAAACAATTCATGTTTTCATGGCATGTGTTGAGTCTTTATGTCAAGCCTAGCTCAACTTGCATAATGCCTAGAATTTTTACGCCGGTACACTAATGACTCTTGTGTTGTGAGCTTAGTTTGTATAAAATCATCTTAGCATACTTTATAACTCTAATAGAACAAATTTAAAGTTGAAGGAATAGATTAAAGTGAATTAACATGGAGTCTTATATATGATTGTGAACGTTCTAGAATTGTTTCATTAAATATAACAAATAATTAAATTATATCAAATATATTAAGAATAAAATTTATTTTTACATTGTTGTTTGATTATGAATTATCTCAACTTTGAAATTTAGAGCAAAGCAACGTTACGTGCACACGGTGGTGGTTCATAGGGTCGATACAGGTCACACATAAGAGGTGGGGTGGGTGGTTCATTTTTGAAAAAACAAAAAAACATCACATGGGAAGCCCACATGAGGGTCTGTAAAGACCTCGTCAACTAATTCCCTATTCATTTCTAGCATGAGTAGTAACATCACTTCATTATAAGAGTCAACTTATTCCATGTGCTGTTGGTGTGGAATCAGTGCTGATACTGTAACTAAGGTATTTATCATGTTTGGCCAGGTTAAAATTACTTTATAGAATAAATGTTGGATTTATTCTATATTATGGGGAATAAAATTATATGCCTAACAGTATTTTACGATCTCCATAAAGTAAAATCAGCAAGAGAATTTCTAAAATTCGGTACGTCAGTTTTCATTTTCCTTTTTCTTTTCCAATAAAATATTAATTTACTTAACAAATGTTGGATATATCTTCTTTTATTCTTCTCTTTCCTCTATTATTCTAAAAATATTCTACTTTATCAAAATTTCTGTGTTTTGTAACATTTCTATGCATCTTATTGAGCACAATTGCTTGCTAGACATCAGTATATTTGGTGAAGTATGTTGGACATAATATATAGCATTAAAAAATGACAAAATTAAAACATTTATTTATTATATTGTTCAATCTCGTCTAGTTATACATACGAAACATGCGCCTAATCTCTAAGAGTATTACTATATCATATAATCGACATTTTTTTGGAATTGTATGGGGGCATTTTCTTAAGTGAAACTTAAAGAATATAGAATAATATTGTTTGTACAAAGTGCAAATCATCCACATCAATATTATTTGAGTATTTGAAATTTTGTATATTTAGGCTCTGTTTGAGCCCCATTATTTTCTTATTAAAATGAAAAATATGATCGTTATCTATCACATCAAGTCATTATATTTGACTTTTTATCTCTTGTGCGAGGTCCATAACGCTTATATTTTTTATTCTCATTTTTATAATAATGTGGCTCAAACGGGGGCTTAGAATATGAAATTATCAATAAAGTCCTCTTCGAAGATTGTTTTAGAGATAATTGCAGCAGAAGTCCCAAATCTTGGAAATACTAGCAGATTTTTCCCAAATCTTTGATTTGTTGTAGCCCCCTAATATTTTCAAACGTTGCATGTAAGGCCTTTTTGGAAGGTTTTCATGCAAAATTTCATCAATTGACCAAAAAAAAAAAACGATTTTGACCACATTTGAATAAATTTTAAATGGATGGAATGGTAACTTTACATTAAAATAAAAAATTTAAAAATAAAATTGGTCTTCTTCCCTAACCCACCCCAAATCCACCCTCACCCCACAGGCGGATTGGAAAATTGAAGCACTAAAACCAACCCACAAATGCAGCTCTCCTTTCAGTGTTGATCCCTTGGAATTTCCAGATCCTAGTAGGGTAGGGTGGATTAGGAAAGAAAAGATCAATTTTATTTTTTGATTTTTGATTTAAAATGTGATCAAAATCATTTTTTTTTGGTCAATTGATGGAATTTGGGATGAAAACCATCAAAAATAGCCTCACATGCAACATTTGAAAAGATTATGAGTGACAGTTACAACAAATCAAAGGTTTGAAAAAAGTCTGCTAGTATTTCAAAAGTTTGTAACTTCTGCTGCAATTATTGACCTTGTTATTATATAATATTAAACTTCTATTGAGTGCAAATAATTTATTTATTCTTCGGATTTATGTGTAAGGACGAGATAACTATAGGCCTATCTACAACTATTTGATTTGCTTATTAAAAAAATAAAAATCCAATCAAAGAAAATTAGTCATGTACCTAATAAACAAGATAAATATGAATGGCATTTTCAAGGAGAATGCACTCATCATCCCACAATCCTACATGTATCACATAGCACTAATCCCTAATAAATATTTGGTGGTCATTCAGCAAAATATAATAAAAATAATTTAATTATGAGTGGTTCAACATAGTATAAAAGCGGTAAAAAAATTGAACTCAAGTGGCATGGGCTACATAGGAAAATTGTGCACTTCTATTCAATAAAAAAAATTAGCATGACCATTCATATGTGAAAGGACACGTTTAGAGTTAATTTCAAAACAAATAATTGTACTGCCTTTAATAGTTTAATTTTTTAGTTGAAATAGTTAACCAATAACAAATTAAACTTAGAAAAATATTTAACATGCGGTGGAGATTCATGTTAAACTATTTATCTTTCTTTTAGGATTATTTTAATTAGTGGAAAGATTCTAGTTTCTTGAATTTGATTCCTAAAGGGGAGTAGAGTTAGTGCGCCAATTTACAAGAATTATTCGATCTTTTTTGCTTTTGATTTGTGTATAAAAGCCCAAAACTTCTCATTTTTGTATGTCCTAGGCATTTACAATTGTGTATAGAAAAATTAGAGAATGAGAATGGGAGAGCAATCCATATGGGGGATTACAAGTATGGCTTTCAATAAGTTGAAGCCCTATTTGGCCATAGTGTCTCTACAATTCGGCTACGCTGGAATGCACATTATCACCATGCTTTCCTTCAAGCGTGGGTTCAGTCACTGGATTCTAGTCGTGTACCGCCATGCAGTTGCCACGATGGTTTTTGCGCCTTTTGCATTTTTACTCGAAAGGTCAGTACATCATTCATATATATGTGCATAAGTGCATGTATGCCACGCATTTTAGTTTTATTTCTCCTTATAATAAAATTCATTTTTCTCTCTGGGTGTGTGTAACAATGCTATTTACATGTTAATTTGCAGGAAAATAAGGCCTAAGCTAACCCTATCAGTCTTTTTGAAGATAATGCTGCTTGCTTTCCTGGAGTAATCTTCTTGATCACTTCACTTATTTACTACAATATATTGCTCTTTTGCGCCATTTACAAGATTTTTATCTAATAGTATAGTTCAGTCGACCTTATCTGCATTAAATAAACACAATAAAAACGATTAGGCCGTATATGACCAAAATTTGAACTTATTTGTCATTTTTGTATTATCATCAGGCCTGTCCTGGATCAAAACTTGTATTATGTTGGAATGAAGTATACATCAGCAACTTTTACAGCAGCAATTGTCAACGTTCTCCCAGGCATCACCTTCATAATGGCTGTTATTTTCAGGTATATCTTTACTTTCCCAGATTCATTAACAAAACTTTGTATTATACTAGTTTGACGGGGTTCAAAGGTGAAAAGAGAGTTAGATCGATGTGCACGGCATAACTTTCCCCTTTTTTTGTGTATTTATTCTTAGTTGAGTTTGAGACGACATCAACCAAAATATACTAATTAAAAAATGGGAAAATTGTAGCAGTGGTTCCAAACCTTTTCAATTTTTGAAGACTTTACCCTAACTTTCACTTTGTGTCAACAAAGATCCCTAACCTTTCAGAAATATGCACCTAAGGTCCAAATTAATGGAAACCCATCCATATGAACTTTAGCTGACCAATAAAATTGAACTTTGAACAATTTTGACTAATTTAAAAGTGTAAAAGTGTAACTTTGCTATTTAACTCTATAAAAAAATTAAAATAAATAATCAAAACAAAATAAAAATAATAAAAGGAAAAAAAACTATTCTTCTCACACCCCTAGCCTCCCAAATCAACCTCTTCATTAGAATTGTTACTTCTCCAACATAAAGAATTTCCCACCTGAACCTTATTTCCCTCACAATACAAATACCCATCTTCAGATTTTGTGAAACAATGCTAGAGATTCTGGGTTTGGAGCTCAACGAGAGACATAATTGCTCGTATGCACAAAGATGCAATTTTTGAAGTAGGCTTGAGTTTGAAGGGTGAAATGGGTTTTATGGGAAACCAAGTAAATGGGGATTTCGGGGATTTTATGGAAAGGATTGTTGGGGTTTGAGAGAGGAGGTTTATAGCCGCCATTGTTAAGAGAAAGTGAAGAAAATGCAACCTTTACACAAAGAAAGATGATTTTTTGGTTTTGGTTTACGGTGGTGGCTGGCGATGGCCGGAAGTAGCAGATGGTCGGCGAGTTGTTTCTAGATTTTGGTTCTTTCTTTTTTTGTAGGTTGGGGGGGGGGGTGTAGGTGAGATGTGTAAGAAGATGATATTTTATTTTTATCTTTTCTCTCTTTTTATTTTGTTCTGTTTTATTTTATTTCTGGGTTTTTCATTATTTTATGTATATAATAACAACGTTAACATTTTACCCATTTTAATTTGATCAAAATTAGTCAAAGTCCACTTTTGTTGGTTCAACTAACGGTCAAATGGATAACATTTGGATCCCAAGTGCATATTTCTGAAAGTTAGGAACATTCGCTGGCACAAAACGAAGGTTATGGTAAAATCTGCGAAAATTGAAAAGGTTTGGGATTATTGCTACAATTTCCCCTTAAAAAAATTTAGAAGTGTCAAAATAGGCAGATCGCCCCAAGCCGGGTTCGCCTGTGAAAAGTCCAAGCTGATAACCAGTCTAGACTTGGCCCCTGATGACATGTTGCCCATGTAGACATTTTTATCCATAATAATAATAATAATAATAATAATAATAATAATAAATAAATAAATAAATAAATAATAATCATTTTTATTTTACTTTTACTAAAATTCTTTTGAAAAATGTGGGACCAAGCCTCTAAGACAAGCCATCTGGATCCAACCTACTCGTTTCGACACCTCAAGAAAAATCATATTATCATTTCTTCAAAACTATTTATTGCCTCTATTTGGGTTTTATTTTCATTTGTAACTAAAAAGTTACTTTTAAAGGATCCACGGTATTATACACATATCGACCACTCATTTCTCGAAAAATGAAAGAAACCCGAACATAAGCATATTAAAATTTTGTGCTTTTCTAAATAAATTTTAATCTGATCACATGTACTTCATATTTACAGGTTGGAAAATGTTAACTTAAAACAGATACACAGTCTAGCAAAGGTCATTGGAACCGGAATAACACTCTTAGGTGCAATGCTCACGACATTCTACAAAGGCCCTGTAGTTGATATTCTTCCCCACTCACTCGGCAGAAGCCACCATGAAACTGCTAGCACCGTTGGCTCAGCCGATCAACACTGGATCACTGGCACAATTATGTTGCTTTCTTGTATTGTGTGTTGGTCCGGTTTCTTTATAGTTCAAGTAAGTTCTATGTCCATCCAGATAGGATTAGACAAGATCATTACGAAATTATATCAAGTCCTATCTAATCGAGCTTATCAAATATGTCGTTTACGTACACTCGAATTTATTGAAATTTTTTCTTTTAGATTTAATTAAAGTTAAATATTGATATGGTTTGGACAGAATAAGACACTGAAGGAATATCCCGCAGAGCTCTCTCTTACATCATTAGTTTGTTTCATGGGAATGGTGGAAGGTGGAGTTGTGGCTATAATAATGGAACACCATACCAATGCCTGGGCAATTGGCTTCGACTCAAGACTTTTGGCTGTTGTATATTCTGTGAGTAAATTTCAATAATTAGGATGAAAAGTAATTTATATATTCTCTTAATGACATGTTTGATATAGGGTTATATATGATAACACTGGACAATACACTATTTTGGCTTTATTCCCTTTTGCATAGTGTTGATCAATTGTTGTGAGTTCGACCATTCCTACCCTATCGGGATGAAAAGAATCAAACTCTACTCTTCCCAACTGGTGAATTCGTGGGTGTGTATTATACATAGTCTCAAATCAAAGCGAACATAAATCTTGTGTGATCTCGTGTGCATTTTTTTCCATGAATTTTTGTTCTTGGTGGCAGAATTAGAGTTTTTAATTCTCAACAAGCATTCAACTTTATCAAACACACGACATGCGTGTTGAGAATAAAACTTTGTAACGCATTGAGAGAATAGAGCTAGACTAGGTGAAAAAAACCCTAAAACGGTCACGAAGTACGTACGGGAGCATTCCCTAACAAAGCATTATATATTTTCAAGGAATGCGAACATTGAAACACTTTGTCTAATTAAGTCATAGTTTCATGTCAAGAATCATATCATAATATGTGACAAAATTTTATGTTGACTATCAACCTATCGTAATTAGTAAGTCTACTTCTTTATAAGATATTGTATCTAAATAAATGTACTTCATTGCAGGGGATTGTTTGCTCAGGAATTGCATATTATCTGCAAAGTGTTGTCAACAAGGCACGAGGTCCAGTGTTTGTGACTGCATTCAGTCCTCTAAGCATGATAATCACAGCTATTTTGGGAGCCATGGTTTTGGCTGAGCAAATTCACCTTGGAAGGTAACTTTCGTGCTTGTAATTTTGTTGAACAAGCCAATTACTTTTATTATATGAAGTTTCTTCGACAGGTAAAATCTGTTTCAAAAACTTTATACAGCGGCTAACAGCCGTTCACTGCCCTCGCTGTGTCCCTTGTTGCCCAACCCCATAAGGGTTGGGATTCCCCAATTAATCGGTGTTCGGGTTGAGTACGGGAAAAATAGTCCCGTCTCGAATCTTATTATTTATTTCATTATATACAATATATTTATGTTTTCAAATTAAAATCTTTAAGTTTAAAAAAAAATTAGTTAGCAAAAAATATGAATATTTTAATCTTGATCATGCCTCCTACCAAATGCAAAGGAGATGGCGACAAGGAGGGCTTCCTTGTCCCTGCCATTGCCCATCTCTTTTGCAATCCCCACTCGTGGAAACACACACCAAACAAGTTGTACCTAACGCACACATCATCTGCATACATCGCACTCGTTAATTTAGCGTGAGAATTTTTATCAATTATGATCGTCACTTATATTTCTTGATACATAATTGTTCGATAATTAGTAGTTAAAAATGTGTGTATATTTGTACTTGCAGCTTAATAGGAGCAATTATCATTGTATTTGGACTCTACTCAGTTGTATGGGGTAAGAGCAAAGAGAATTCAAACTCGGATGAGTTAGTGTACAAGGAAAACAAATCCCATGATGAATTGCCAGTGGTGTACAAGAAAACATCAAATATTCTTGACAATGTCACAACTGATACCAATGTAAAACCAGATGTACGTGAGAATAATTCCTTAAATCAAGAGCCATGAAATAGCAACATCGTCCCGTCCCATCCCGTCCCAGCCTAGCCTAGCCCAGCCCAGCTCGTGTTGTTTTTACATTTTTAGCCCATGTTGTATTTATACCCATAAAGGCAGAGTAATTATGTCATATATTACTGACATTTTAGCATTGTAAATTGGAAATCAAATGGGTTTTGGGGATTAAAGATCTTGGAGAAGTCATATATCAAGTATCGATATTAATGAAGCAAGTGAAATTTGACAGATAAATGTTACAAATCCACTGCGCAAACTACATACCGAAACTTGTGTTGTATCCTTGTGTGACCTTGGATATACATGTCTTTATACATTTTACTTTAATTGAAAGCGGTGTCTTGCAATTTGATTTGAAACTTGTATTCGTGAAGATTGTGTCGCGGTTTGACGAAGATTTGGAAGTTTCTGCCATTGTAGATTATAACTATAATGAACAATTTAGCTCCTATTTGTTTTGGATAAAAATTAAAATTTTCGTATATTGTGATAAAATTTGATGAAATATTTAGTTAAATGTTGATAAGGTATTGGATCTCATAAAAATATGTGATTGAAAATGAGTTTTAAAAAATAATAATGATGATTGAACAGGGCTAAAAACACGAAAAGTGTGGACAGAGTGAGTTGACAGCATTTGGTTGGATTTAATTTTAGAAAATTTTCAAACCATCCATTCATGCTTCTCTTTAAGGATTAGGGGTCAAACATGGTCTTAACTCTTGAGGGTTTAGGAATGTCAAAGATGAAAAATATTTTCGATTAATTTCAATTGTCAAACATTTTTGTCTTTAAAATGAGTATATATGGGATCATATTCAATCCATGTTATATGAAAAAATTCGAAATTACTAATTTATCAGTAAAATAGTTAAATGGACCAAAATGTCCATAATTGAAGATAACAAATCACGTGATTTATAATACATTTTGTAACACTTGTCAATTTTTTTTTTAGCTTTTTTATTCTCCTAAAGTTCAATTATTATTTCATTTTCATCTAATTAACATTTTTTTAAAATCTTTTTCATTCACATGTCCTACGTAAATTAACGTGCAATCTAGCATTTTAAATAATTTTCTTCCATTTGCATTATTTACTTTAAAATTTGTTAGGAATGCATGTCTAATTTTATTAGTTTGATGATTATGCACTTGTTTGATAAAGATTTTTAGAGAAGTAATTATTTGAAAATATCTTCTCTATGAATGTGTGATTAAAAATTAGAAAAGTTATGAGGAAATGAGAAAAATAATATTTTGGGAGATTGTATGATTGAAAACAAGTACGGAAGAAAAATTATTCTCAAAAAATAAAAATCGAACTAAGGCCCCTTTTGTGAGAAAGCTTCGTAGAAGAGAATAATGTATATATACATATAATGAATGAGTATTTCCTATATTTCACAATATTTTACTAACTTAGTAAAATTATTTTTAGCGATTTGATGTTAGAGCTGAAGAAAGGAAAATAATAAATTTTATTGTTCTCTCTCTCACACTCTCTCTCTCTCACACACACACACACAAATCATCCAAAAAAACATTGAAAAATCAATACTCGGAAAGTGGTATGCAAAACATTAAATTGATGCTGGTGTAAATCTTGACATTTCTCGTAATGCTTTATAAGTATGAAAGTAGTTTGTTGGAAGATTTCGGCAATTAAAAATTGAAGTCTTCGATGAAAGGGACCTAGGAAGAGTCACATGTCGAGTATCAATAATATTGAAGCAAGTGAAAATTTACACGTGTTACAAAAATGTGGAAGTGTGTACAAAAGATGGTACTATAAAAATGGAAAATTTGCAGTATTAATAATGTTGTTTAAACTTTAAATAACAAGTTTTGAAAACTAAAAAAATAAAAATAAAAATTGGGTATCAACATTATATTATAATTGCAAAACTAATCAGTCATAAATTAGGAAACTTATAAATTTTTATTAACTCTTTTGTGACCTCAAATATTCATGAAGCTAAATTTTACTTCTCTTATTATATTGGTGCCTAAAAATTTAATTTTTGATGTTTCTTTCACTCTCTTTTTCACGAATGCCGATCATTGTGCTCATGTGCATGTTGATTCTCCAATCTTGCCCAACTCTCAATTGGATTTTCGGACAAAGGGTCATATCTAACTCTCAATATCAATTTGATCAAGATCAACTGCTTTTCGAGTCGAATTAATTGATATTTGTGTAGTTTTGGGGTTTTTTTCATTTAAATCAAATAAATTGGGAGTAAAAAATAGTAATATTAATAACAGAGTTTGTAATGGTTTTTAATTGTTAAAAAAAAAAACGGTTATATTAATAAATTTAAGTGATTTAGAGAAGAGAGGGTGGGGGCGGAGGAGAAGCAATGTAAATATAAAAAGTAATAGTCATCTGGAATAAAATAAAATTTTGAAAAAATAATTTATTATTGTAAAATAATGAGGTAATTATTGATGATTATTTGATATTATCATGATATATAAATAACTCTTATTTAGTTTAAAATATCTATTTTATTCAAATTGTAACTCTTATTTTAGACCCTATAAATATATGATATTAGTTCTTAATAATACACATTTGAATTTGACTCTTATATTCTCTTATTCTCTCTTTTCATAGTACTTATCTATTTTTAATAACTTAAATAAAAGATATCAATGAAATATTTTTTTCATATGTAAATTTTATTTTATTATTATTTTTTGACAGGTGATATCAATTAAATATTTCATTAACTTAACTAAAAAGTGAAAAACAAACGAAAGGACAATCTTTCATCGTGACGCCAAAATTTATTCGTCGACGATGGCAATTGATGCTTTGTCGATAATCGTTGACATTGTCTTACGTATTTGCATTCAAATAAAAATAAATAAACAAAAGAATAAATTTACATTGATAACACTAGAGTTTCTTCATTAGCGATGGTGATCGCTGCACTATCTATAGTTGTCGATAATGTATGATGGAGGTGCATTCATAATAATCAAGATTAGTGATTTTTATTAGAACTATCAACAATAACCATCTAATGTCACCAATAAAAAATCTATCCATGATCATTTACTATATTTTTTTTTGTAGTTAGTAAACTTGTTAAGCTTTGCCAAACACTACAAGGTTATTTCTTTCCTTTTTTTTCCCCCTTCCTCTTCTAATCGAAAGTTACGCGTAATTTTTTTTTCTAGTGAAATAGAATAGAAATTAAAAAAAAAGTAAATTATTCTAGGGAAATTATAAAAAATGTCACTTTTTTTACAATGCATAAAAAATTTGCATGTGCACCTAATTTCAGAAAAAATGTCACTTTTTTTTGTGAGAAATATCCAACTTATTCTTCATGTCCCCTTTTTTAGGAGCATTTAATGTTAGCTTTCCAATCCAATTAATGTCATGATTTGATTAGTTAAATTTATATACTATAATCATTGGATATATTAAAATTATTAAATTTATATATTATAATCATTAGATATATGTATATTCTCCATTTTTCATGTTTCTAGCAATTGAAGTTATTTGATTTTAAATTTTAAAAATCTGATTTTGAAAAGAATATAAATTTCGGATCAAAATAAAAAAAAAAAAAAGAAAAAAGTTAAAGGCGGTTAGCGGCTTTCATGTTCACAGCTGCTGAATTGCAACAGCAAATACAGTCTCTGCCACAATGTCGGTGCTGTAAACGAAAAATAAATAAATTTGTTGTCCAAATTTTCATCAGATTTGGGTGATTGGAGATGGAGGCCTGTTGTGCAAATGATTCAGAGGGTTAAAATGTCCTAAATTGATAATTTGCAAGCCTCTGCTTGAAAATTAATATATAAAGTATTCAAATGATTCAGAGGGTTAAAATGTCCTAAATTGGCATTTTTGATAGAAATTTTAAAATGTGACATTTTTGATATTGCACAGTCAAATTTTGACACCCAATGAAATTTCCTCATTATTCTATTTGGAGATACAGGTTACTTAAAGTTAGTATATTTAGCCCTTGTTTGAGCAACATTATTTCCTTAAGAATACATTTTTAAATAGTGTATTAATAGGAAATGTGTGATTAAAAATAAGAAAAAGTTTTGGATTTGTGTGTAATATTATTTTATTGACTAACGTGTGATTAAAATAATGTTAAATCACTATTTAAGAATGTATTTTTTAAAAAATGTGGGGCAAATTATTTTCAAGCTTAGACCATTTTCAGCGCTGCACCAAATTTTGCACCAAATCTTTCAGCAAATTAAAATTCATCTCCAACCATTACACCAAAAGTTATACTAAATGAATAGTGTTTAACTATTTTTTTCCCTTTTTTGTTCTTTATAATATATTTATTTGAAATATTATTTATTTAATTATTTTATAAATACATAGTTACTAAATAAATTATTATGTTAAATTATGAAAAAGATTAAATTCATTAATAAATCGTGTTTGTTATATTTTAAAATTTTTTCTTCTTTTAATTAATTAATTAATTATTATTTCTTGCATTTAAAATAAATTTTAAATGCAAGTAATAATAAAAATAATAATAATTTATTGTATTTAAAAATAGATAGCACAAAGATACAAATACCCTTAAGCAATTTATTTGAAAAAGGAAAATGAAAGGTAAAAATGACTTTAGATACCAAAATGGTGCAAAACAAAATTTGATGTTAGAGGTGTTTTACACCATTTTTTTGGGTGCATTTTTGTGTTTTGGGGGTAAGCATTGGAACTGCCCAGCAAAACATGCCGTCTGATATGGCACTTGATGATTGGGGAAAGCTACAAAACTGGGGAAATATTGTACCAGCTTAACCCAAAATGTTCCTCACGTCCTCTGGCTCATTCTCTTTCGACTACTCATTTCCACACCCCTTCATCTCACCTGGGCCAATGATTTTGGCTGCCAACTGACGTCAGAGTGAGATATTTTATCTGTAAGTAATAAATAAAGAAAATGGCGATGTGGGTTTTCGGATACGGATCTCTGATCTGGAAAGCCGGCTTCCATTTTGATGATCGCCTTGTCGGTTTCATCAAAGACTACCGCCGTGTTTTCTATCAAGGTTAGAAGATAATCCCCTCCTCGAGTAAATTTTTTTGTAAAATAGAGTATTGGGTTCAATTTATCGAGTTAGGAGTAGTCCAAGTCATCAAACAGATGGAATTGCTCTTTATAGCTTTTTTGACTCTGATACTCTGCGTTGATTCTTGGGCTCTATCTTTAAAAGGCTAATCTTGTTAAGAGGTCTTGTAGATTTAAGCATAAATCATATATTCAATGGGCTGGAGTGGATTTCTCTTGATGCTGACAGTGTGATTCCATTAACGTTGTGTGTGCCTGCGGGGATCGAGATGATTAAACTTTTTGTTGGGTTTGAGTTTAGGGAGCACTGATCACAGAGGGACTCCAGAGTACCCGGGAAGAACAGTCACATTGGAGCCTGCTGAGGGGGAGGTTTGCGTGAGTTCTTTTTGACCTATCTCTCTTCTTTTCTTGTGTTACTGTAACGGCTTTTGCATTTTAAATTAATGGTACAATAAGAAGAAATTTATCAATTTGGCCGTTCTTGGATATATAATGGAATTGTATGTATAATGAAACAGCTAATCTGAAATTTTTAATTGGTATTAGCATACTCTGTTGTTTAACTGGTACTCAAATGGTAGTAAAGGACATTCGGACAACTAACAAGAACACCAGATGATGCAGATTACTGAACAACCAAGTTGAAGTAGCACATAAGAGTTGAACTCTCGCCTTGGATCAGAAGGAGGGGGTTCGATTTCTGAGAAGTATGTTCATGGAGTATTTTGAATTTAGAAACATCGAGCACTTTTGAGATTTTATGTGCGTGGGACTGGATTTTGAGTTGTGATTAGCTAATAGCTATTGCGAGCTTGTGATCAATGAGAATTGAAGTCATGGGTTAGAAAATTCCTATGATGATTGTTGGAGTTCGAATTTGAAGTTAAGATTGTTAATCATAACAATTTTAATCAACAGTGATTTTTAATTTCTGGACATATTTTATGCATGTGTGATGTGTATGTATATGTAAGTTGAGGTAGAATGTCATTTACATAAAATGTACTTATGAGGGGGTCTCATGGTCATTTTTAGTAGCACTATTAACTTGTGTTGGACCATGTGTCTCTGTCCTAGTAATATGTAACACGCACATGTTGATCCTTGATAAGAAGTCAAAGCACAAGAAATTTTACTTAGATTGGAGTTAACTTTAGATGATAACAGTTGTATCATTGCTGGTTTTACAAACAAGGATCAGTGATGGATATTTGAATTGGAAAACATTCATTATCTTAAGCAGTGTATATTGTTGAACATAGACTGAATCTCTATGGATAATGTCATAATACAGACTTTCACAATTTTCTAAAATATGGTTCTGGTAAGTCCCTGAATCATGAGACAGGGTCATTAAATCATTCTTGTTGAACCTGTGTACCATTTTCTTTGCGTGCTTGGTCTCTCTCGTCATTAATGATTTGTTATTTAATTCTTTTCTATGTTGTTTTGTGCATGTAAATTCTACCAAGTATGAATTTAGTATTTAAAATCCTTATAAAATGTATGAACTTGACAAATATTTGATATGGAAGATCAGTGGGGTGTTGCCTACAAGATTATCCGGAAGGAAGACCAGGAGGCTGCATTGGAGGTAGGTTTTAACTTTTAGAAAATATATAAAATGTTGGATTCTGTCTCTTTTATGTAACAGTTATTAAAATTATTTCTTTTTGGTGGTAAATGAATTCCTTCCAGTTGATCTCGATGATAAATTTCAAGATATGTCTTCACCTGTGCTTTTGATTTTACTGGCTACTGTGACAGTAGAAGTTTTCAAATATTGGATTGCTTCAAAGGAAAACCTCAGCAAATCTAAGCACAAAGAAAACCTTCAAAAGAGGGCCTAGAAGTCATATATGCTATTTTAATTTAAGATAATAGTCAAGCAAACAAAGAATAAGACATAATATTCTGATGTTTCAGTTATAGATTGTTCCTTATACCCGAGAGTTTGTAATTTTCTTAAAAAAATTACACTTTCATGTCCATTGTATCATTAATATTCCTAATTCATATCTTTGTTTGGATTAACTCTTCCCGTCTTAGAAGGGTGATATTAAATGGAAAGAAATCATAAAACAAGCAAAGAATGGACACTAGTGGTTCCCCCTCAATGTGAGATATATGTTTGCTGGTTTTCACTATAATGGAGAGCAAGAGTCCTAGGTTTCGTCACGCCTCTCCCACACCTGAAAGCTGCCTCCTAAAATTCTTTGTGTATGTAGGAATCTCATGGCGACCTAATACATGTATGGAATACAGGCCGGATTGTAGTCGAGTGGATAAGTGGAGAGTATGATTAGGCTCCCATAGTCCAAAATATCGGACACTGAGAGAGATTTGTTTACACTTCTATTGCATGTATCAGTCTTTTCTTGTTCATTAAGTACCTGTTTTCGGCTTAGTCCTTGTTTTCTCCCTTTCTCAAAATGAAATGCCTCTCTGCTACATTGAATAGCATCTAGAAGTAAGGGAAAAGCAGTACGACATGAAGGCTTATCTTGACTTCTTCACTGTAAGTCTAAAGTTCATCCAATAATTATGTTGATGTCTTCATTTGATATTATCTAAAACATCAAATTGTTGGAGCAAATTCTGATTGTGCCTGTACATGTTAAATTTTATTTCAGAAGCCCACTGCTACAACGCCTGCAGTTTCCAATGTATTGGTGTAAGTTGCCCAAACCGCCACTTACTATTGCGTAAATCCTCTAGAGCATTTTCGGTACACAATAATGCACCATTTTAACTTTTCTTTATTAGTACAACTTGATACTCAGTAGCCCACCACATAGAACAAGTCAATAGAGAACTTGATTGGAGGATAAAATACATTAGATATTAACTTCTTTTCCATTTTAATATTGACTAGTACATTGCAGCCCCTTACCAAACAATCTATTAGAGCACATTTGGAACATTAGTATTGGACAAAGCTACACACGACAACAATCAAGATTTTAAACTTCTCTTTCTAATATTTTCGAGTATTGTGCAGTCTGTCTTACCAAACAAACCATTTTAATGTTATATTTGTGACAATAGGCTATTTCAGAACTTAATATTTTGATTGTTTAGATACATAGCATCTGCAGACAAGAAGCTCAACAAGAACTACTTGGGACCTGCTTCATTTGAAGAAATTGCAAAGTATGTATTTTATTTCTCTGAGACTTATTTTGCATTTTGTACAAGATGTTCTGTAAGCCTCTGTCAAAAGTAATTTGGATGTCAGCTCCAATTATCCTAGAAGATGTTCTACTAAGCTTAAAAGAAAGTTAAACTAAATTTCAAGCAAATTTTCGTTACAAACTTGTTTAATTACTTCACTTTTTCTTAAAAGTTGTAAAAGTTACTCTATAAAGTAGGGGTTACTTTCAAAATAAGTAAATTATTTCCAACTTCCACGACAGAAAAATAATATATTTTGAAAATTGCTTATTTGCATATAAGTCACTTATATGTAATATTTTTAAGCATAGACAAACATCCACTCATTCACCTCTCTAATTCTTAAGTCATGGACAAAACGAACATCAAATAGTAATATTACATTTTTCTCTATATATTTTGAGATAACATTCTATCTATCATTACATTTTCAAATAGGCATTATCGTGGTTGAAAAAAATCTTATTTTGATTCATATTTTCGTAAAATGAATATTAGTCAAGATCAACATTTAGGCACTATATCGATCATGAAAAATCCATGCAAACTCTGTAAAACGTAATATTCGGACATTTTGTTGATATCTTACTAATCTTGATTTTTGTAGTCAGATTGTTCACGCAGAAGGCCCCTCAGGACCAAACAGAGATTATCTTTTTAAACTTGAAACTGCACTTATTCAAATAGGTGAAGTCATATAAGTTCTTCTGAATATGACAAAACTTGTGCCAGCTACCTTCCCATTTCCTTCTTTGTCTGTATTTACAAGCATGTTTGGTACATTGGATTAGAATGTATTAGAGACTACACTAAGTGAATTGTCCCCAACCCTTTATTTTCTTTTCTAGTCTAGGGAAGGGAGGGGAGAGGATGAGGTTTGGGGTGGAGTGGGGTGGGGTCGGTCGAGTGGAACCTGTTGGGTGGTTGCAGGTTGGGCTAGGCAAGAAATATGACTGTTTTTTCTATTTGTATGTATATATTTTTAATCTAAGGGTATAATTGTCTTTTCGTGGCAACTTAACAAATACTTGGACGAACCCATTAGCATCGACCACGAGACAAGTGCCTGGGAGTGGAAGGTTGGGGAAATATTAGAAAGACAAAAGTTGAAGACAAAAGTGCAAAACGGGTTTAAGGTTAAGAACAACGTTTGGAACACTTAAGTATAATTTATCACCTATCTCTGGTCTGTGATCATGTTGAGTCTTGTCCAATCTATCAATGTACCCATACGCCTGGCTCATTTTACAAGGTAGATTGTATAGTAAGAGACTAAGCCCTTGTTTGAACCCCATTTTTGTGAAGAAAATGAATTTTTGAATAGTGTATTGATGGAAAATGTGTGTTTAAAAAATAAGGAAAAAATTTTGATTTGCGAATAACATTATTTTATTGAAGAGTGTGTTGTTGAAATAATGTCAAATCACTGTTGAATAATGTATTTTGGTTGAAAAATGAGGCTCAAACAAGGGCTAAGTGTGTGTTTAAGTCACATTATTATAAAAGAATGCATTTTAAAAAAGTAGGTTGATAGAGAATGTGTGGTTGAAAAATAAGGAAAAATTTTGGATTTGCGTGTAATATTATTTTATTGAAGAATATGTAATTGAAATGATATCAAATTACTAATTAAAAATATATTTTTTTGAAAAAATGCGGCTCAAACATGGCTTAAATATTGTGTCTCGTTCTATCTGATCTTATATGGTGCTAACTCCAAAACATGACTTATGTACTTTTGCTTATCGTATTTCATTATTTGCACTCTGCTCAATCAATGTTACTGTACAGGATGTGAAGACGAACATGTCAATGATCTTGCCGACGAAGTGAGGCGTATAGTGTTAAAAAGAGGGACTGACCACTTGATGAAGACTGGGGTTCATTGAGCATCGCATGGACATTGTTTTGGTAATTCTTTAAAGCCACAATGAAGCTTTATTCGAAGCTCAGGCTATTGAGATAATGAAATATAAATTGACTTCTCTTTATACTGTTTCTGCTTATTTTCATGCACGACTAAGTGTAAATGTTATGTACTAATGAAGAAAAAGTGAATGCATGACTAATATGGTTCACGCTTTTATTACTTCTTTTATCGGAACTTGTATGTCCTTTGCATTAACGTTTGATGTTATTTTAAATATTATTGTTTTCGTTTGAATGTATGGTTGAAAATGATCTTTAAAAAAATCTTTTCCAAACAAACCCTCAATAATATAAGTTAATAAACTCGGCAATTGAAGAACTCTAACCCATGATTATTCATTGTCAAAATAAATTTCTATTTCCAAACTATAATTTCTTTAATGTATTGACTCAATTTGCTGCTAAGCAATTATACTATACCTTGAACACATTTGTTACATCATATTAAATAGGATTGCACGAAGAATAAATAAATTGTTACCTTATTGTTTAATTAATGGCGTTCATTAGAGATCAATGAAAGTCAATATGTAATCTCCAAAGGTCACCATCGTTTTTATTTATTAAAAATGTTTGTAGTCAACCCATTTTTTGGGATCCACAAGTATAACACACTTATCCACAACTTATTCCTATTTATTTACAATTTATACAATTTATGAATACTTGCCAAAAATGCCACATTCTATATGTCTTCTTGAACTAAATATGATTAAGAAATATGAGTAAATGAGATGTTTGTTCAATAATTCTCTTTCAATTAAATTTAAAAAAAAAAAAAAGTTGATCGTAAACAAAGAAAAGAAACATGTGAGACACTTATCCATTTACCTTTGACATGTAAACGGAACGTATATAATTATGAGAACGAGGTAACTGAGCTCTATCATACCCTAATGTTCAATTTAGCACCATTTTGGCCCTCCATTTTTTCAAATTAAAATGGGTGGAATAATATTTTTTTTTTAAAAATGAGTGGTTGAAAAAGAAAGAAAAGTTTTCGATTTAAGTGTAATATTATTTTATGAAAAATTATGTGATTGAAAATAGGATAGAGAAAAATAAAATTTAATTTAATGAGAGCTAAATGGGGGCTTAATGTGTGAGGACGACATATTTGAATGAAATTAAATATTAAAGACAATAGAAATGTTTAATCAATTAATGTCCTATCTATCATATAAACACAAGCCAACAAATTTCAACGCCATTAATGAAAAAAGTACATGAAATGTTTAGTCATGCATGCTTCTCCAATCTTACATGCAATTTTTTTTTTCATGCCTATGAGATATTTTTGATAAAGTAGGTTAAACAGTAATGAGTGATATAAAATTGACATGTTATCAAACCATAAACTTCACATCCATGAATCTTGTAGACTGGAGTGATTATGTTGATTATGGGATAAGAATCAGAGTATCATCATACACTATAAAACAATTATAATTCCTGAAAATCTTAGTTATTGTCAATACTTGTACCCTACAATATGTGTTGCTCTGATTGCCTCTACGGTGACTTTTCTAGCTCTAATGCCCTTTCTGACGAAATTATGGCTAAGCAATTATAATGCCCTTTCGACATTTTTTTTTGAATTGTATGGGGCATTTTCTTAAGTGAAACTTGAAGAATATAGAATAATATAGTTTGTACGAAGTGGGGATCATCTACATCAATATTATTTGAGTATTTGAAATTTTGTATATTCAAAATACGAAATTATCAATAAAGTCCTTTTCAAAGATTCCTTTACGAATAATTGCAGCAGAAGCTCCAAATCTTTGAAATAATAGTAGACTTCCCAAAACCTTTGTTTATTGCAGTCGTCAACCTCAATATTTTCAAATGCTGCATGGGAAGCCCTTTTGAACGATTTTCATCAATTGATTAAAAAAATGATTTTGACCACATTTTAACAATTTTTAAAGGGACGGAATGGTAACTTTACATTAAAAAAAATTAAAATATAAAATTGGTTTTCTTTTTCCCTAACCCACCCCAAATCCGCCCCCACCCCACAGTCGGATTTGGAAAATTGAAGCACTAAAACCAAACCACAAATGTAGCCCTCCTTTCAGAGTTGATCCCTTGGAATTTTCAGATAATAGTGGGGTAGGGGATGGGTTAGGAAAGAAGAAGATCAATTTTATTTCTTGATTTTTGATTTTAATGTAAAGTTACCATTCTCCCTCTTTAAAATTGTTAACATGTGGTCAAAATCATTTTTTTGGTCAATTGACGAAATTTTGAATGAAAACCGTCCAAAAGGGTCTACCATACAACGTTTGAAAGGTTAGGGTGACAGTAATGACAAATCAAAGGTTTAGAGAAAGTTTGCTAGTGTTTCAAAACTTTGAAACTTTTACTACAATTATCCCATTTCTTTATGCAAGGGCTTTAAAGTGTGGCTAAGAATTCCCTGTACATGTAACAAAAACTTTATCAAAAATAAAAACTCAATGAAAAAGAAAAGAAAACGAAGACACATCCCTCGAATTATTAGTTGAGAATTCTATATCGTCAAGGACCACTTTATTAAAATCTTTTCCTTTAGAGAAAATGATATCAAAGTGAGTGGAGAAAGATGGAAAAACTCGTTATAAATTTGTACAAATATATTAATTCCCACAAAAAAAAAAAAAAAAATAGTGCTAGCGATGAGGGAAATGATCAATTGGTACGCCGTAATTAAAAACTCAATAGTGTTTGTAATGTAATTATTGACCTCGTTATTATGTAATATTAAACTTCTATTGAATGCAAATAATTTATGTATACTTTGGATTTATGTGTAAGGACAAGATAACTATTGGACTTTGCTACTACGATTTGATTTATTTATTAAAAATAAAAATAAAAATCCAATCAAAAAAATTAGTCATGTACCTAATAAACTAGATAAATATGCATGGCATTTTCAAGAAGAGTGTCCACTCATCATCCCACAATCCTACATGTATCACATAGCACTAAACCCTAATAAACATTTGGTGTTCATTTTGCAAAATATAATAAAAATAATTTAATATGAATGGTTCAACATAGTATAAAAGCAATAAAAAATTTGAACTCAAGTCGCATGGGCTATATAGGAAAATTGTGCACATATATATTCAATAAAAAAAGGGAAAAATTCATAACTTAGGTGTATTGTTTACACCAATTCAATTTTCAAATCCTAAGTTTAAAAGTGCAAAAATCAGGTATTTATTTATTAATTAAAAATATTTTATTAATTAAATGTAATAAGGTCAATGATACAAAATTTTATATCACAATTTATTTACTAGTCACATATCATTAAATTAATTAGTCACAGGTTATTTCGAGGTCATAAATAAATTTTTTTATAGATCATCTAAAAATTTATAGGTCACAATTTATTGTGGTAGTCACAAATCTAAAAATTTATAGGTCACATATTTTCAAATTTGTTGATGACAGTTAAATATTTGGTCACATAAGTCGAATAGTGGTCACAGACCATCGCGATTAACACTATCACATCGCTACTGCCATCACGACCACTTGTGACCACCCTCACCCCGTTACCGTCGCCAAGGTCACATGATCACAGATAACTAAATAGTTGGTCACACTTCTCAAATAATGGTCACAAACCACTACCACCACCACCACCACCACCACTATCGCATCGTCAATGACGTCACGGGCACTTGCAACCATCCTCAGCTCGTTATCGATGCCAACACCAACACCAACAAAAACAAAAATCAAGGCAACTACAACCAATAATCACCACCTTCGTCACTAGAAACCACCACAAGTGCCACCACCAAAAACCACAATAATACATAACCAACGTCTCAACCACCAACAAGACCACCGCCGTAAACCACACAATATCACTGCACCACCATCCAAACACTATCACCGCCATCACCATTCAGATCTGAACACACCACGTCACACCACTACAACCACCACCAAAAGATTAATATTCACACCATTTAGACACCGACATATCAATATTCACACGGCATCACCACCACATCCACTACCACTCCAAAAATCAACAAACACCTAACACCGCACCAATAAACTTCCACACACTGAACCATCTTGTGTGTCGCCGCATAGCAAAGCCACGACAACGCCGCGACTTTGACGCTCATATTGACTCGCAACGGCACTCAGATTGACGCTCAACAGCCATGTCATCAACGCTTGTCACGGCACCGACACTCGTTGTGACAACAGCATTCATCGCGACGAGTTAAGTGGCAATCAGATTTAGCAGCGGCCAAAGTTGGTAGAGAGAATGGAGAGAAGAAAGGGGAGAAGTGAATTAGGGTTTGGAATTGAATTAATAAATTAATACCTGATTTTTGATTTAAAAACATTTGCACTCACATCTTTAGATACCAGGAATCTTGTAATTTCCTCATAAAAAAAAAAAGAGCATGACCACGCGTATGTACTGTTCTAAAAGTCATGTATTAGTGGCACCTAAGTGTCACCAATGCGCGATGCGTAGTGGAAATGCCAAGCCAAGTGGCTTGGCACCTTATTTAGCGGTCAACGAGAGCGGTCAACAACAATCGTTGCCGCTAATGCACGCCTAGGTGTGGTTAACCAAGCCTAGACAAGCATAATTATCTTTTAATTTTATTTTTTTATTTTACAATTCTTTTAAATTAAAACTTAAAAGTTGATTCCTTCAATTCGTCGATTCTAAATTCAAAATAGTCACTTGAAGTCTAAAACAAAGGAAATCTCCCAAAAACTCTTATTTATTTACTATTTAATATTTACATTTGGAAATTATCTTTTTATTGAAAACTTTGGAAAAATGAATAAATTTCCTATAAATTTGTTTTAGATGTTTGGTACGTATTATTTTTAATTATTAAACGATTTTTCAATTGATTAAAAATTAAAATAATTTTAAAATATGAAAACATCTTTTTATGTTTTTTTACGTCTATGCCTCGTCTAAGCTCCCCTAACCCATAGCTTGGCTTCTACGTATTGCTACGCATTACGTTTTTTAAAACACTATGCGTACGTTAAAGGACACGTTTAGAATTAATTTCAAAATAAATAATTGTACTGCATTTAATAGTTTAATTTTTTAGATGAAATAGTTAACTAATAACAAATTAAACTTAGAAAAATATTTAACATGTGGTGGAGATTCATGTTAAACTATTAATCTTTCTTTTAGGATTATTTTAATTAGTGGAAAGATTCTAGTTTCTTGAATTTGATTCCTAAAGGGGAATAGAGTTACTGCGCCAATGCACAAGAATTATTCAATCTCTTTTGCTTTTATTTTGTGTATAAAAGCCCAAAACTTCTCATTTTTGTATGGTCCAGGCATTTACAATTGTGTATAGAAAAATTAGAGAATAGGAATGGGAGAGCAATCCGCATGGGGGATTACAAGTATGGCATTCAATAAGATGAAGCCCTAGTTGGCCATGGTGTCTCTACAATTTGGCTATGCCTGAATGTACATTATCACCATGCTTTCCTTCAAGTTCGGGTTCAACCACTGGATTCTAATCGTGGACCAATACAGTTGCCACGATGGCTTTTGCGCCTTTCGCATTTTTCCTCAAAAGGTCAATACATCGTCCATATATATGTGCATAAGTGTATGTAAGCCACGCATGTTAGTTTTATTTCTCCTTATAATATAAATTCATTTCTTCTCTCTGTGTGTGTAACAATACAACTTGCATGTCATTTTGCAAGAAAATAAGGCCTAAGATGACACTATCAGTCATTCTGAAGATAATACTACTTGCTTTTTTGGAGTATTCCTCTTGATCACTTCACTTATTTACTACAATATATCGCTCTTTTGCACCATCTTACAAGATTTTCATCTAATAGTATAGTTCAGTCGACCTTATCTGCATTAAATAAACACGATTAGGCAGTATATGTCCAAAATTTGAGCTTATTTGTCAATTTTGTAATATTATCAAGCCCGTGCTTGATCAAAACTTAATTCTTGTACTTTTTAGTTAGGAATGTTAAAAGAATTAGATCGAAACATGTTTGATTGAAAATTTTGATAGAAGTTCCAAAATGTAAATTGGTTACAAGTAGGAAAATTGAAAATATAGAAACCATTAAAATAAATTTTTACTTGGTTGCTCTATAAGATTGCCATTTGTTACATGTGCGCGCTTATATTGAGCTTGTCGACCACGTAAAAGTCGATCAATGCTTGACGTCAAATACTTTTGTACAGTGCCATGTGATTAAGTAAATTACAATGTATTTATTATTTTATTTATTTTCTCGTGATTAAACAATGGAAATAACAGATTAATTTTTTTAAAGAATAAAAAAATAAAGGGTGAATTTATTTATGGAACCACATTGATTTCTTCTCCAATATCAAATTTATCAATATGATGTGAGAGAATAAAAATAAAACCCTACTATAATTTTCTAACAAACGTGGTGCCGGCAAGGAAATAACAAATTTGCCGAATCAAGATCGGACGACCGGGTCAACCCGTCAATACCGGGAAATCCCAATCCAACGGCTCATATACGTTACGATATCCACCGTTGGATCATCAACTGACGGCCCATATCAAACCATTGTGGGCTCCATCAAACCTTTTCCCTAGACATATAAATAACAATTATGTAAAACCATGTCCACTCTGAAGAATTCTTGAACAAAATTCTCTCTCACACAGTGGTTTTGTGTGTGGGTTCTGTTGGAAAAAAATGGTTCAATGGGTCAACTTTGAGTCCAAATTTCAGTAGGACCCACCTTTTAAATAATACGGGACCTAGTATATTCACGTTCTACTCCGCGAGATGATTAACGTGATATATTTATTTATCGAAAACCATTTAAAATTGAATGAAATATTAAGTGTTAAAGTAACCCACATGAACTAAAGATTATGGAAGAATTTGATTTGCCAAACACTTATCCCACATAGGAAAGTTAGGAAACTTTGGTGTGTTTTATAAGGTGGAAGTTTGGAATTAGGTTTGGGCCCCAAGGGGTACCAATAGTCTTTGGAAGGGGGAAGACCTATATCCTATTGGGTTCGGTCATAAACCCACACGCGCGCGCCGCTGTCCGACCGGCCGGCTCGGCATGGCATGGCACGAGTCCGGTTCGGTGGGGGTCCGGGTCGACCTTTACACTATATTAACTTTTTAGACAAAATTTATTTAAAATTTTGGGCCAAATTGTAAATAATCAAATTCTTGGGTACAAAATGAAATTTAAATTTTGGCTTATTCCGGGTGTTTTATTTTCTTTTAACAGTCGACTGTTTCGACTGTTTATCGACCATTAACCGACTTAACAGACACGACTTTTAAGAACAGTATGTCTGTTCGAATTTTTGAGGTTTGTCTGAAAGGTGATGACTGTTCGAATGGCCACGAACAAGTCTATAAATAGCCAGCCTTTCTATCAGAAAATTTACACCATTTTCATTGCAAACTTTCTGTGCTTTGAATCTCATTTCCCTCTCTCTCGATATTGTCTCGAAGTAAAAAACACTTCGTTGAGTTCGTTGAAACTCCTACAGACTGCAGTGCTGCTTTCGTAGGAGACGAAAAATTCGTTCTATCCTGGAAAACGATTGCTGGACGCCTTTAGCACCATTGAAGGCAGCAAATTCGTTTTAAGGACACATCGTGAAGTCGGTGGGCTCGAATTACAATTTTGGATCCTGTTGATCAATTCTTGCATTCAGGTAATTCTGTCGGATTGTTTTCGAAGGAGTGAATTCAAACTCTAGAAACAACAATCTTAAAACGAATTTTATTTTTTCAATTATTATTTGTTTCTTTTTCTACTCCTTCTTATCGTTGATCTTCTGATTGCATTCAGAAATGGAAACTTCTGGTACCACACTCCCGAATACGACCGGGGAAAAATCAGAAAAGTTTAATGGGTCAGATTTCAAGCGTTGGCAACAAAAAATGCTTTTTTATCTGATGACATTAAATCTGGCTAAATTTCTCAAAGAAAACGCGCTTTCATATACTGAGCAAGACAGTGATGCTGAAAAATTGGCTGCGCTTGATGCATGGAAGCATTCTGATTTCTTATGCAGAAATTATGTGCTTAATGGACTGGATAACACATTATATAATGTGTACTGCAATGCTAAGTCTGCAAAAGAACTGTGGGAATTTTTGGACACAAAGTACAAAATCGAAGATGCCGACACGAAGAAATTCATTGTCGGTCGTTTTTTGGATTATAAAATGGTTGACAACAAGACTGTCATATCCCAAGTTCAAGAACTTCAGATCATACTTACCGACATCCATGCCGAAGGAATGAAACTAAGTGAATCGTTCCAAGTCGCTGCACTAATAGAGAAATTACCACCTTCATGGAAGGATTTCAAGAATTACCTCAAGCACAAGCAAAAGGAAGTGAAACTTGAAGATATCATTGTCCGTTTGAGAATAGAAGAAGACAATCGCAAAACGGAAAAAAGGAATGGTGCATCTACTTCGATGAAACCAAAAGCCAACATTGTAGAAGGAGGCTTCAAGACAAGCAAAAAGAGGAAGCACAATGGGGAAGGACAAATTGGTTCTTCAAAAACTGCTAAAAAGTTTAAAGGCAACTGTTACAATTGTGGCAAGGCAGGACATCGATCCAAGGATTGTCGAAAGCCAAAAAATGTGAAGGGAAAAACTAACCAGGCCAATGTAACAGAACATGAGAACCTCACTGATAAGGTACAAGACATGAATCTTTCTGCGGTCGTCTCTGAATGCAACTTAATTGGAAACACTAAGGAGTGGTGGGTAGATACTGGAGCTACTCGTCACATATGCTCAAATCGCAGGATGTTCTCTACCTACAAAGCAATGGATCATGATGAACATCTTTACATGGGAAACTCGTCATCTTCCAAGGTAGAAGGACATGGGAAGATAGTGCTGAAAATGACAAGTGGAAAAGAGCTCACTTTGAATGATGTTCTTCATGTGCCCGATGTTAGAAAAAACTTGGTATCTGGTTCTCTACTAAGTAAGAATGGGTTTAAACTAGTATTTGTCTCGGACAAATTTGTACTATCAAAGAATGAAATGTTTGTAGGAAAAGGCTACCTGAATGAGGGGCTCTTTAAATTGAATGTAATGACCGTTGTACTTCCAATTATGAATAAGAATATATCTTCTTCTTACTTGCTTGAGTCATTTAACATTTGGCATGAACGATTAGGACATACAAGTT
>NW_019240124.1:384316-384478 GCF_002742605.1 Olea europaea var. sylvestris
GGGCTATGTCATCAACCGAAGCTTCATATTGGAAAGAAGCTGTTCATAGTGAAATTGAATCCATACTACAAAATCATAATTGGGAATTAGTAGACCTCCCTCCCGGTAATAAGCTTTTGGGATGTAAATGGATTTTCAAAAGGAAAATGAAAGCAGATGGAT
>NW_019240124.1:385034-496639 GCF_002742605.1 Olea europaea var. sylvestris
GTATTATTGGCAGTTTAATGTATGTCATGAATTGCACTCGACCTGATATTGCCTATTCAATTAGTAGGCTAAGTCGATATACAAGTAATCCAAGCACTGATCATTGGAAGGCCATTGTTAGAGTTTTAAGGTATTTAAAACATACCCAAAATTTTGGATTACACTATTCGAGATATCCAGCAGTACTTGAAGGATACTGTGATGCAAATTGGACATCAGATACTAAAGACTCCAAATCAACAAGTGGATATATCTTTACACTTGGAGGTGTTGCAATATCATGGAAGTCTTCAAAGCAGACATGTATAGCTAGATCAACAATGGAATCTAAATTCATTGCATTAGACAAAGCTGGAGAAGAAGTCGAATGGCTACGAAACTTTCTAGAAGATATTCCATGTTGGATAAAACCTATGCCTGCTATATGTATCCATTGCGATAGTCAATCAGCAATTGGAAGGGCACAAAATGCAATGTACAACGGTAAATCTCGACATATACGTCGTAGACACAATACTGTTAGACAATTGCTCTCTACATGTATTATCTCTATAGAGTATGTGAAATCAAAAGAGAATATTGCGGATCCTCTAACTAAAAGTTTAACAAGAGAGCAAGTCGAAAGTTCATCGAAGGGGATGGGATTAAAACTAATAAAATAATCAAAAGTTTTCATGGTGGCAACTCAACCTAGTTGACTGGAGATCCCAAGATCTAGGTTCAATGGGACAACCGAACTGTGAAAACTTAGTATGCACTGGGAAGATTTTACTTCTACCCATTCCTATGATGAGCCAGTGCCCAGCTGCCGTGAAATAGGTTAAGATACGCTTTTAATGATTTCTATATCTTGATTTGTTCAAATGGAGTATAACAGAATACTCTTTATGGAAATCACCTATGTGAGTGAGAAGGGGCCGCTTCTAAGAGAATTAGGTAAACATGAATTCTCTAAAAATCACTCATGAACCAGGAGGTGTCCAAGGCCAAAATGGACACAAACGTGAGAACCAACTGTGTTCGAAGAAAAACTGTGTGACTTCTATTGTCTAGGTTTCCACAAACGGCTGACTGTTTAAAGCAACTTGCTACTGATTGGCTAAGGAATTTCGATAGATTTTACTAGGGAAAGTTCAAAGTCATTGACTACTTATCCCGATGCAGTCTTCTTCAATTTTTTCTTTGAAAAAAACATAACAGATGTTATCGTTTGGAATAAAGGCCAACATATTTAATTCATGTGGGGGATTGTTGGAAAAAATGGTTTAATGGGTCAACTATGAGCCCAAATTTCAGTGGGACCCACCTTTTAAATAATACGGGACCTAGCATGTTCACGTTCTACTCCGCGAGATGATTAACGTGATATATTTATTTATCGAAAACCATTTAAAATTAAATGAAATATTAAGTGTTAAAGTAACCCACATAAACTAAGGATTATGAAAGAATTTGATTTGTCAAACACTTATCCCACATAGGAAAGTTAGAAAACTTTGGTGTGGTTTATAAGGTGGAAGTTTGGAATTGGGTTTGGGCCCCAAGGGGTACCAATAGTCTTTGGAAGGGGAAAGACCTATATCCTATTGGGTTCGGTCATAAACCCACACGAGCGCGTCGTCGCCGCCGTCCGACCGGCTGGCTCGGCTCGGCATGTGCCCGAGCCCTAGTCCGGTCCGGTTCAGTTCAGTGGGGGTCCGGGTCGACCTTTACACCATATTAACTTTTTAGACAAAATTTATTTAAAATTTTGGGCCAAATTGTAAATAATCAAATTCTTGGGTATAAAATGAAATTTAAATTTTGGCTTATTCCGGGTGTTTTACTTTCTTTTAATAGTCGACTGTTTCGACTGTTTACCGACCAAACAGTCGACTTTTTACCGATCAAACAGTCGACTGTTAGCCGACCATTAACCGACTTAACAGACACGACTTTTAAGAACAGTATGTCTGTTCGGATTTTTGAGGCTTGTCTGAAAGGTGATGACTGTTCGAATGGCCACGAACAAGTCTATAAATAGCCAGCCTTTCTACCAGAAAATTTACACCATTTTCATTGCAAACTTTCTGTGCTTTGAATCTCATTTCCCTCTCTCTCGATATTGTCTCGAAGTAAAAAACACTTCGTTGAGTTCGTTGGAACTCCTACAGACTGCAGTGCTGCTTCCGTAGGAGACGAAAAATTCGTTCTATCCTGGGAAACGATTGCTGGACGCCTTTAGCACCATTGAAGGTAGCAAATTTGTTTTAAGGACACATCGTGAAGTCGGTGGGCTCGAATTACAATTTTGGATCCTGTTGATCAATTCTTGCATTCAGGTAATTCTGTCGGATTGTTTTCGAAGGAGTGAATTCAAACTCTAGAAACAACATGTTCTTGTTCCAAAAAATTGTTTTTGCTTATCTTGCTCACTTATCCGACGCATTATCGCCGGAGATGAAACCGGCGTCGGAGTATATGATAAGAAAATCGAGGTACAGGAGAGTTAATCGTCTAGCTAAAAAGATCAACAGCTAGGATTTTATCAGCGGATCTCACTGTCAAGAATGGACGGTCAAAAGCTTACTAGGAACCACTCATCACTTCTTCGGTTATCCACCACCGTCAGATCATAACCATCCGCAGCTTATCTTCTATGAACGAGATCGCACCTGATGAAGAAATATATAACCTTGAAGAATGGAAATCTCACTGCAAGCCCGTTTCACCGCTGGTTCAGTCCGGTTCAGTGTGTCTAACTCCGATACTTGCCATATTGTTCCTCTATGTATGCACCCTTTTCGCCTTCTTCAACACGGACGACATAGCCACCTCGGAAAATCTGCTTTTAGGGCTTATTTTAGTTGCTGTTTTACTTTTCTTCGCGTCGAAAAATAAGTCAAGAATCCAACAAAGTTTCAGTTTTTGCAAGGAACTGTGTTATGAGTATGGAAAAAAAGTTGGGTTTCTCTGTTTGACCTCTAAGAACAATGAAAAATCTGTGAAATGGTTCATCGGTGAATTGAACTTCGATTATAAAGAGAATGCTATTTGGCAACAATGTATTTAGGAACTCCTCTTGATAAAATTGATTTGTATTTAGATTCCACACAATAGATAATAATGAGAATCAAATATTAAACAAAATTACTAAAAAGAACATATCTCGAGGATGAAGAACTAAAATAATCAAATATTGAATTGAGTTAACATTAAGCAAGCATGCCAAAAAGAAGAACTAAAATAATCAAATATTGAATTGAGTTAACATTAAGCAAGCATGCCAAAATGTTTCTACTACTACTACTACAAAAAAAAAAAAAAAAAATGGCGTGCTTAAATTCGTAAAATTGAGTTATTATCATTTTTGCTTTATTTTGAATGGCAATTTCATATACATTACAAAATTTTTACTTTAACATAATAAAGTTCTTATTTGATTTGTTTGAATATAAATATGTCAAATTTAATCTAAAAAGTAAAGTACGTATACATGTGAATATTAAAACGCCAAAATGGATGCATAATTTATATTCGTTAAATATATCCAACATCAAAAAATATAAAAAGTTTACCTCATTTAATTTGTCAAATGTAGTGACATATTTAATCTCTTGCTTTGGTTTGCCTAAACTCAAGTAAATATGTTTGATTTATTTCGATTCAATACGATCTGATTAGATTTGGTATCATTGGAGACTTGCGCACCCTTTTTATAATAATCCTATGAAAGTCGAAAGGAAATGATAATAAAAAATTATAAAAATAATTGGTACGAACTTAAAATCAAAAGCTACTTTTCTAAATTTTTTTGCAGATAGTATAGTATAAAAAAAGAATTTATAACTTAAACAAAGTTATAAAGTAAAATTTAAGATCTTTCAGCGTTTAATAATATTAATATTTTTAGTAATATTTATATATAATATAACTTTAATAAGCATCAACGATACTTACAGTTTTTTTAGTATATCGTAACAATATTTAATATGCTGACATTAAAATTTAAAACATACACTTTTTGGATATGATATGACTAATATTCTATCGTTATAATTGATAAAAAAAAATTTGAAATGCCTGCGGAATTTTAAAATATCAAAACACTTGGACAAAAATTATGGGTTGCGACATAAACCTTTTATGAAATTAAATTATTTACATAATTAATTTTAACTATAATTTTGCATTAAAACCAATATTCAAAATAAAATAAAATAAAAAAAGTTGGGAGACTATGCATTTAAGAGCTTTCTTAATGATTAATAGTTATAATTAATTAAAAATTAAAAAATATTTTCCCTACCAATTAAAGGTAACAATACTAAGTGAATGTAAATTATAAAAATGGCTATAATCAATAAAATTAATATCATATTCTATGGAAATGTGTATTGAATTCAATTTGTAAGGGTTGAAAATTTGAGAATATGACACTCGAAATTTGAGAGAATCTAACTTTAGATTTTAATAATTTTTTCTCTTTATCCAGTGTTTAAGTGAAAAAATTGCAAATTTTAATAAACACCAAACCGTTTTTCAAACTGACAACTCATACCTAAATTTCTTGCAAGTGAAATTGACAATAGAATTTTCAATTTCTCAAAACTAACATTCATACATTGTAAGATTGTAACAATAAGAAAGAAAATATGTTCATTAATCAACGAATATCATAGAGACAAAATGTACAAGATTCGATTCGAGAAAATAAAGAAAAATTTGTATTGCATTGGATAACTGAATGCAAGTAAATTTCGGTTGACAATAATATTTGTAAAAAATAAATTCAAAATAACTATCCAATATAATAAATCTTTACAAAACACTATTAAAATTCATCATTAAAAAAAGTAAGATGTTTATTATTTTTTGTTGTGGTCTATATATATATATATAAAAGAATGGCCATCACTCCGATCAAAAGAGACCATAAAAATTTGTGATTAATAATCACATCAACAATTACATAGAGAAAATAAATATAGGAAGAAAAACAATTTATAAACACATATTCAATATGTGATCTGTGAGTGATGAATTATGGATTCATAATTGAGACTTAAAGCGTAAAGAAACTCTTATATAGTTTTTTATTTTATTTTATTTTTTTTATTTAGTTCATTTGTGCAAAAACTTTTGTCGAAATATATCAAATCAAAGAAAAATATTTATATTATGGACAATAAAATGTCCTAATTATGTATTTGATTAATAAAATATTTAAAGATTGCGATTATGGATTGATTTATTATTTTCAAAATAATTTTTTAGAAATGCAATACTATTTTTAATATTTATTATTAGGTTTAAAAATATTTAATTGTGTTAGTAATTTTAATTTTTTAGTATATATTAATATTAATTGACTTAATAAAATATGTCATT
This sequence comes from Olea europaea var. sylvestris, assembly GCF_002742605.1. Taxonomy (NCBI): domain Eukaryota; kingdom Viridiplantae; phylum Streptophyta; class Magnoliopsida; order Lamiales; family Oleaceae; genus Olea; species Olea europaea. The sequence goes on from NW_019240124.1 coordinate 390,405, forward strand.
TCAAGTAAATTATATATAGAAATAGTATTATTGTAATTTCTTTTCATTGTGTGTAATAACATTCTCATTATTTGTGTGCTAATAATTAGAAATAATTGTATTTAGTGGAAATTAATTGACTTAATTTTTGAAAGCAATAAGAATTATTAATTATCTTATTTAGAAGTTATAAATTGAATATTAAGGGTACGGTTCACCACAAATATAAAAACGTAAAAGTAAAATGTGAAATCGAATGTTTATCATCTAATCATACTTAGGTTATTGAAAAATGATTTTTTTTCATCATATTTTATCAAATCAATATAAATTAATGGTGATTAAAAAATTGATGGATTATTATAAAATGACTTTTCATCTAATACGTAATAAGTAAACATTAGTTAACAGATTTATTTATTTATTTATTTATTTATTTTTACCGTTATGTTTTATTTTCAATGAAATCTTTTAGGAATGCCTTTTAATCTATAATATTAGGTTTAAAAAATTTAAGTGCATATATAATTTTATTGTTTCTATAAATCTTATATATAATATTATTTGATTTAATAGTCTATGCCATTTCATGTTAATTATATATGTGGTATTGTTATAATTTTTATTTGTTTTTGTATAAGTTTTTATTAATTGTATACTAATAATTAGTAATAATAGTGTTTAGTGGAAATTAATTGATTTAATTTAAAAGATAAATAATTTTAATTTTAATAATAATTGAATTTAGTTGAAATAAATTTAATTTTAAGAGTATTATTGACCATAAACATAAAAATATAAGGGTAAAATGGAAAAGTAAAGACATGAAAATAAATGAGTGTATATTGGACTTTAAGCTAAATATGTAAGGGTACAATTGTTAATCAAAAGTTTCTCCTCAATCTCCAATTTTAATATATTGCAGATAATCCTCTACAATTATTTCTTGGTATTGTAATGTTAAAAAAGTAGAACCATGTATTTTTTTACATAGAGATTTCTTATCGTTCTTTTGTTCAAAGCCATATTTGACTTAAGTTTAGCTTTATTAAGAATGTTCTAGGGTTTTTGGTGGCAATTCATTCTCATACACCTTATTGTGTGGTGGGAATCTACCAAATTTGACATTGGAGTCTTAGCACGCAAGCACTAAGTTTTGTATCATCATATTGTCTCCCAAATGCTCTAAAACTTGTAAAGAACTAATACTCATTTTCCATATGCGTGAGCATCATATTTCAAATTATTTGAGATATAATCATAAATTTTTTCTAATAATATAATATACGAGATTTCAGTTGTCAATCGAGTATCTTTATATTCAAAAATAGTAATAAGATTGTATATGACACATCTTTTGCTACTTTTGTTAATGAATCAATTAGTTTGTTATATTGCATTCCATTCTTTATTTTGTTTGCAATGAGTTAACTAGATAAAAGTTTTTTGTTGAGTTTTAAAAAATATAATAAAATGAAATATAAGTCGGTACAAGGTTTTTTTGTTATGTACCTTAAATTCATGTCATCTTGTAACAAATACTTTTGTTGATCTATGATCTATGAGTTTCAACCTTGTTGACACAACTCATGTATTATGGCTTGTGTTGAGTCTTTATGTCAAGCCTAGCTCAACTTGCATAATGTCAAGAATTTTTACGCTAGTACACTCTATGACTCTTGCGTTGTGAGCCTAGTTTGTATAAAATCGTCTTAGCATACTTTATAACTCTAATAGAACAAATTTAAAGTTGAAGGAATAGATTATATATGATTGTGAATGTTCTAGTATTGTTTCATTAAATATAGCAAATAATTAAATGATATCAAATATATTAAGAATAAAATTTATTTTTACATTGTTGTTTGATTATGAATTATCTCAACTTCGAAATTTAGAGCAAAGCAGTGCTACGTGCACAAGGTGGTCGTTCATAGAGTTGATACAGGTCACACACAGAAGGTGGGTTAGGTGGTTCATTTTTAAAAAAACAAAAAAAACATCACATGGGGAGCCCATGTGAGGGTCTATAAAGACCTCATGAACTAATTCCCTGTACATTTCTAGCGTAAGTAGTCACATCAATTCATTAGAAGAGTCAACTTATTCCATGTGCTGTTGGTGCGGAATCAGTGCTGATACTGTAACTAAGGTATTTATCGTGTTTGGCCACGTTAACTTGAAAAGTAAAAATTACTTTATAGAATAATTTTTCTATAAAAAAATATTAGAGTACAATTTTGTTTAATAATTAGCTGCTGCCATATTCATTATTATGGGGAATAAAATTATATGCCTAAAAATATTTTACGATCTCCATAAAGTAAAATCAGTAAGAGAATTTCTTAAATTCGGTACGTCAGTTTTCATTTTCCTTTTTCTTTTCCAATAAAATATTAATTTACTTAACAAATGTTGGGTATATCTTCTTTTATTCTTCTCTTTCCTCTATTATTCTAAAAATATTCTACTTTATCAAAATTTCTGTGTTTTGTAACATTTCTATGCATCTTATTGAGTACAATTGCTTGCTAGACATCAGTATATTTGGTAAAGTCTGTTGGACATAATATATAGCATTAAAAAATGACAAAATTAAAACATTTATTTACCATAATGTTCAATCTCGTCTAGTTATACATACGAACCATGCGCTTAATCTCTAAGAGTATTACTATATCATATAATCGAATTTTTTTTGGAATTGTATGGGGGCATTTTCTTAAGTGAAACTTAAAGAATATAGAATAATATTGTTTGTACAAAGTGTGGATCATCCACATCAATATTATTTGAGTATTTGAAATTTTGTATATTTAGGCTCTGTTTGAACCCCATTATTTCTTCATTAAAATGAAAAATATGATCGTTATCCATCATATCAAGTCACTATATTTGACTTTTTATCTATTGTGCGAGATCCATAACGACTATATTTTTCATTCTTATTTTTATAATAATGTGGCTCAAACAGGGGCTGAGAATACGAAATTATCAATAAAGTCCTTTTTGAAGATTGTTTTAGAGATAATTGTAGCAAAAGTCCCAAATCTTTGAAACACTAGCAGATTTTTCCCAAATCTTTGATTTGTTGCAGCTCCTAATATTTCCAAGCGTTGCATGTAAAGCCTTTTTGGAAGGTTTTCATGCAAAATTTCGTCAATTGACCAAAAAAAATGATTTTGACCACATTTGAATAATTTTTAAATGGATGGAATGGTAACTTTACATTAAAATAAAAAATTTAAAAATAAAATTGGTCTTCTTCTTCCCTAACCCACCCCAAGTCCACCCCCACGCCATAGGCGGATTGGAAAATTGAAGTACTAAAACCAACCCACAAATATAGCCCAACTTTCAGTGTTGATCCCTTGGAATTTCCAGATCCTAGTAGGTTGGGGGTGGATTAGGGAAGAAAAGACCAATTTTATTTTTTGTTTTTTTGATTTAAAATGTGGTCAAAATCATTTCTTTTTGGTCAATTGATGGAATTTGGGATGAAAACCATCAAAAATGGCCTCACATGCAACATTTGAAAAGATTATTGTGACGGTTGCAACAAATCAAAGATTTGAAGAAAGTCTGCTAGTGTTTTAAAGATTTTGAACTTGTGCTGCAATTATTGACCTTGTTATTATATAATATTAAACTTCTATTGAGTGCAAATAATTTATGTATACTTTGGATTTATGTGTAAGGACGAGATAACTATAGGTCTATCTACTACTATTTGATTCGCTTATTAAAAAAATAAAAATCCAATCAAAGATAATTAGTCATGTACCTAATAAACAAGATAAATATGCATGGCATTATCAAGGAGTGTCCACTCATCATCCCACAATCCTACATGTATCACATAGCACTAATCCCTAATAAATATTTGGTGGTCATTTCGCAAAATATAATAAAAATAATTTAATTATGAGTGGTTCAACATAGTATAAAAGCAGTAAAAAAATTGAACTCAAGTCGCATGGGCTATATAGGAAAATTGTGCACATATATTCAATAAAAAAATGAGCATGACCACGCGTATGTGAAAGGACACGTTTAGAGTTAATTTCAAAACAAATAATTGTACTGTCTTTAATAGTTTAATTTTTTAGATGAAATAGTTAACCAATAACAAATTAAACTTAGAAAAATATTTAACATGTGGTGGAGATTCATGTTAAACTATTTATCTTTCTTTTAGGATTATTTTAATTAGTGGAAAGATTCTAGTTTCTTGAATTTGATTCCTAAAGGGGAATAGAGTTAGTGCGCCAATTTACAAGAATTATTCAATCTTTTTTGCTTTTGATTTGTGCATAAAAGCCCAAAACTTCTCATTTTTGTATGTCCCAGGCATTTACAATTGTGCATAGAAAAATTAGAGAATGAGAATGGGAGAGAAATCCATATGGGGGATTACAAGTATGGCTTTCAATAAGATGAAGCCCTATTTGGCCATGGTGTCTCTACAATTCGGCTATGCCGGAATGTACATTATCACCATGCTTTCCTTCAAGCATGGGTTCAGTCACTGGATTCTAGTCGTGTACCGCCATGCAGTTGCCACAATGGTTTTTGCGCCTTTTGCATTTTTCCTCGAAAGGTTAGTACATCATTCATACATATGTGCATAAGTGCATGTATGCCACGCATTTTAGTTTTATTTCTCCTTATAATATAAATTCATTTCTTCTCTCTGCGTGTGTAACAATGCTATTTACATGTTAATTTGCAGGAAAATAAGGCCTAAGCTAACCCTATCAGTCTTTTTGAAGATAATGCTGCTTGCTTTCCTGGAGTAATCTTCTTGATCACTTCACTTATTTACTACAATATATTGCTCTTTTGCGCCATCTTACAAAATTTTCATCTAATAGTATAGTCCAGTCGACCTTATCTGCATTAAATAAACACGATTAGGCCATATATACCCAAAATTTGAACTTGTCATTTTTGTATTATCATCAGGCCTGTCCTCGATCAAAACTTGTATTATGTTGGAATGAAGTATACATCAGCAACTTTTACAGCAGCAACTATCAACATTCTCCCAGGCATCACCTTCATAATGGCTGTTATTTTCAGGTATATCTTTACTTTCCCAGATTCATTAACAAAACTTTGTATTATACTAGTTTGATGGGGTTCAAAGGTGAAAAGAGAGTTAGATCGATGTGCATGGCATAACATTCCCATTTTTTTGTGTATTTATTCTTAGTTGAGTTTGAGACGACATCAACCAAAATATACTAATTAAAAAATGGGAAAATTGTAGCATAGCTCCAAACCTTTTTCAATTATTGAAAACTTTACCCTAACCTTCAATTTGTGTCAACAAAGGTCCCCAACCTTTCAGAAGTATGCACCTGAGTCCAAATTAATGGAAACCCATCCATTTGAACTTTAGTTGACCAATAAAATTGAATTTTGAACAATTTTGACTAATTTAAAAGAGTAAAAGGGTAACTTTGCAATTTAACTCTATAAAACAATTAAAATAAATAATCAAAACAAAATAAAAATAATAAAAGGAAAAAAACTATTCATCTCACACCCCCATCCTCCCAAATCCACTACCCAAGCAACCTCTTCATTAGAATTTTTACTTCTCCAACACAAAGAATTTCCCACTTGAACCTTATTTCCCTCACAATACAAATACCCATCTTCAGATTTTGTGAAACAATACTAGAGATTCTGGGTTTTGAGTTCAATGAGGGACAGAATTGCTCGTATGCACAAAGAGGCGATTTTTGAAGTAGGCTTAAGTTTGAAGGGTGAAATGGGTTTTATGGGAAACCAAGTAAATGGGGATTTCGGGGATTTTATGGAAAGGATTGTTGGGGTTTGAGAGAGGAGGTTTATAGCCACCATTGTTGGGAGAAAGTGAAGAAAATGCAACCGTTTACACAAAGAAAGATGATTTTTTGGTTTTGGTTTGCGGTGGTCGCTGGCGATGGCCGGAAGTAGCAGATGGTCGACGAGTTGTTTCTAGATTTTGGTTCTTTTTTTTGTTGGGGGGAGGAGGCAGGTGAGATGTGTAAGAAGATGATATTTTATTTTTATCTTTTCTCTCTTTTTATTTTGTTTTATTTTATTTTATTTCTGGGTTTTCCATTATTTTATGTATATAATAGCAAAGTTATCATTTACCCATTTTAATTTGATCAAAATTTGTCAAAGTCCACTTTTGTTGGTTCAACTAATGGTCAAATGAACAACATTTGGATCCAAGTGCATATTTCTGAAAGTTAGGAACATTCACTAGCACAAATCGAAGGTTATGGTAAAATCTGCAAAAATAGAAAAGACTTGGGACCATTGCTACAATTTTCCCTTAAAGAATTTAGAGGTGTCAAAATAGGCGGATCGACCCAAGCCAGGTTCGTCTGTGAAAAGTTCAAGCTGATAACCAGTCTAGACTTGGCCCCTGATGACATGTTGCCCATGTAGACATTTTTATCAAAAAAAAAAAAAATAATAATAATAATAAATAAATAATAATCATTTTTATTTTACTTCTACTAAAATCCTTTTGAAAAATGTGGGGACCAGGCCTCTAAGACAAGCCATCTGGATCCAACCTACTCATTTTGACACCTTGAGAAAAATCATATTATCATTTCTTCAAAAATATTTAGTGCCTCTGTTTGGGTTTATTTTCATTTGTAACTAAAAAGTTACTTTTAAAGGATCCATGGTATTATACACATATCGACCACTCATTTCTCGAAAAATAAAAGAAACACGAACATAAGCATATTAAAATTTTGTGCTTTTCTAAATAAATTTTAATCTGATCACATGTACTTCATATTTATAGGTTGGAGAAGGTTAACTTGAAACAGATACACAGTCTAGCAAAGGTCATTGGAACTGGAATAACACTCTTAGGTGCAATGCTCATGACATTCTACAAAGGCCCTGTAGTCGATATTCTTCCCCACTCACTCAGCAGAAGCCACCATGAAACCGCTAGCACCGTTGGCTCAGCCGATCAGCACTGGATCACTGGCACAATTATGTTGCTTTCTTGTATTGTGGGTTGGTCCGGTTTCTTTATAGTTCAAGTAAGTTCTATGTCCATCCAGATAGGATTAGACAAGATCATTACAAAGTTATATCTAGACCTATCTAATCGAGCTTATCAAATATGTCGTTTATGTGCACTCGAATTTATCGAAATTTTTTCTTTTAGATTTAATTAAAGTTAAATATTGATATGGTTTGAACAGAATAAGACACTGAAGGAATATCCTGCAGAGCTCTCTCTTACATCATTAGTTTGTTTCATGGGAATGGTGGAAGGTGGAGTTGTGGCTATAATAATGGAACACCATATCAGTGCCTGGGCAATTGGCTTTGACTCAAGACTTTTGGCTGCTGTATATTCTGTGAGTAAATTTCAATAATTAGGACGAAAAGCAATTTATATATTCTCTTAATGACATGTTTGGTATAGGGTTATATATGATAACGCTGGACAATACACTATTTTGGCTTTATTCCTTTTTGCATAGTGTTGATTAATTGTTGTGAGTTGTAGAGCTTAATTATTCTCGCCGTGCGGAGTTAGCACACAAATTTATTGCAGCAACTAAAGAGGATGTAGTCTCAAATCAAAGCGAACATAAATCTCGTGTGATCTCGTGTGCATTTTTTTCTATGAATTTTTGTTCTTGGTGGTAGAATTAGAGTTTTTAATTCTTAACAAGCATTCAACATTATCAAACACACGACAGGGGTATTGAGAATAAAATTTTGTAACGCATTGAGAGAATAGAGCTAGACTAGGTGGAAAAAACCCTAAAACGGTCACGAAGTATGTAGGCTTTGCTCGGGAGCATTCTCTAACAAAGCATTATATATTTTCAAGGAATGCAAACATTGAAACACTTTGTCTAATTAAGTCATAGTTTCATGTCAAGAATCATATTATAATATGTGACAAAATTTTATGTTGACTATCAACCTATCGTAATTAGTAAGTCTCCTTCTTTATAAGATATTGTATCTAAATATATGTACTTCATTGCAGGGGATCGTTTGCTCAGGAATTGCATATTATCTGCAAAGTGTTGTCAACAAGGCACGAGGTCCAGTGTTTGTGACTTCATTCAGTCCTCTAAGCATGATAATCACAGCTCTTTTGGGAGCCATGGTTTTGGCTGAGCAAATTCACCTTGGAAGGTAACTTTCGTGCTTGTAATTTCGTTGAACAAGCCAATTACTTTTATTATATGAAGTTTCTTGGGCAGGTAAAATCTGTTTCAAAAACTTTATACAACGGCTAAGAGTCGTTCGCTGCCCTCGCCGTGTCCCGTGTTGCCCAACCCCATTAGGGTTGGGATTCCCCAGTTAGTCGGTGTTCGGGTTGAGTACGGGAAAAATAGTCCCATCCCGACTCTTCTTCTTTATTTCATTATATACAATATATTTATGTTTTAAAATTAAAATCTTTAAGTTTAAAAAAAAAATTAGTTAGCAAAAAATATGAATATTTTAATCTGAATCATGCCTCCTACCAAATGCAAAGGAGATGGCGATAGGGAGGGCTTCCTCGGCCCTGCCACATCCCATCTCTTTTGCCATCCCCACTCAAGGAAACACACACCAAACAAGTTGTGCCTAATGCGCACATCATCTGCATACATCGCACTCGTTAATTTAGCATGAGAATTTTTATCAATTATGATCGTCGCTTATATTTCTTGATACATAATCGTTCGATAATTAGTAGTTAAAAATGTGTGTATATTTGTACTTGCAGCTTAATAGGAGCAATTATCATTGTATTTGGACTCTACTCAGTTGTATGGGGTAAGAGCAAAGAGAATTCAAACTCGGACGAGTTAGTGTACGAGGAAAACAAATCCCATGATGCATTGCCAGTGGTGTACAAGAAAACATCAAACATTCTTGACAATGCTACAACTGATACCGACGTAAAACCAGATGTACGAGAGAATAATTCCTTAAATCAAGAGCCATGAAATAGCAACATCGTCCTGTCCCATCCCGTCCCAGCCTAGCCCGTGTTGTTTTTACATTTTTAGCCCATGTTGTATTTATACCCATAAAGGCAGAGTAATTATGTCATATATTACTGACATTTTAGCATTGTAAATTGGAAATCAAATGGGTTTTGGGGATTAAAGATCTTGAAAAAGTCATATATCAAGTATCAATACTAATGAAACAAGTGAAATTTGACAGATAAATGTTACAAATTCACTGCGCAAACTACATATCGAAACTTGTGTTGTATCCTTGTGTGACCTTGGATATACATGTCTTTATACATTTTACTTTAATTGAAAGCGGTATCTTGCAATTTGAATTGAAACTTGTTTTCGTGAGGATTGTGTTGCGGTTTGACGAAGATTTGGAAGTTTCCGCCATTGTAGATTATAACTATAACGAACAATTTAGCTCCTATTTGTTTTGGATAAAAATTAAAATTTTCGTATATTTTGATAAAATTTGATGAAATATTTAGTTAAATGTTGATAAGGTATTGGATCTCATAAAAATGTGTGATTGAAAATGAGTTTTAAAAAATAATAATGATGATTGAACAGAGTTAAAAACACGAAAAGTGTGGACAGAGTGAGTTGGCAGCATTTGGTTGGATTTATTTTTAGAAAATTTTCAAACCATCCATTCATGCTTCTCTTTAAGGATTAGGGGTCAAAAATGGTCTTAACTCTTGAGGGTTTAGGAATGTCAAAGATGAAAAATATTTTCGATTAATTTCAATTGTCAAACATCTTTGTCTTTAAAATGAGTATATATGGGATCATATTCAATCCCTGTTATATGAAAAAATTCGAAATTACAAATTTATCAGTGAAATAGTTAAATGGACCAAAATGTCCATAATTGAAGATAACAACTCACGTGATTTATAATACATTTTGTAACACATCAATTTTTTTTTTAGCTTTTTTATTCTCCTAAAGTTCAATTATTATTTCATTTTCATCTAATTAACATTTTTTTAAATCTTTTTCATTCACATGTCCTAGGTAAATTAACGTGCAGTCTAGTGTTTTAAATAATTTTCTTCCATTCGCATTATTTACTTTAAAATTTGTTAGGAATGCATGTCTAATTTTATTAGTTTGATGATTATGCACTTGTTTGATAAAGATTTTTAGAGAAGTAATTATTTGAAAATATCTTCTCTATGAATGTGTGATTAAAAATTAGGAAAGTTATGAGGAATGAGAAAAATAATATTTTGGGAGATTGTATGATTGAAAACAAGTACGGAAGAAAAATTATTCTCAAACAATAAAAACCGAACTAAGGCCCCTTTCATGAGAAAGCTTCATAGAAGAGAATAATGTATATATATACATATAATTAATGAGTATTTCCTATATTTTACAATATTTTCTAACTTAGTAAAATTATTTTTAGTGACTTGATGTTAGAGCTGAAGAAAGAAAAATAATAAATTTTATAGATCTCTCTCTCTCTCTCTCACACACACATAAATCATCCAAAAAAAACCATTGAAAAATCAGTACTCGGAAAGTGGTATGCAAAACATTAAATTGATGCTGGTGTAAATCTTGGCATTTCTCGTAATGCTTTATGAGTTTGAAAGTAGTTTGTTGGATGATTTCGGCAATTAAAAATTGAAGACTTCGATGAAAGGGATCTAGGAAGAGTCACATGTCAAGCATCAATAATATAGAAGCAAATGAAAATTTACACGTGTTACAAAATTGTGGAAGTGTGTACAAAAGATGGTACTATAAAAATGGAAAATTTGCAATATTAATAATGCTGTTTAAACTTCAAATAACAAGTTTTGAAAATAATAAAAAAAATAAAATTGGGTATCAACATTCTATTATAATTGCAAAACTAGTCAGTCATAAATTAGGAAACTTATAAATTTTTATTAACTCTTTCGTGACCTCAAATATTCATGAAGCTAAATTTTACTTCTCTTATTATATTGGTGCCTAAAAATTTAATTTTTGATGTTTCTTTCACTCTCTTTTTAACGACTGCTAATCATTGTGCTCATATGCTGGTTTGATTCTCCAATCTTGCCCAACTCTCAATTGGATCTTAGACAAAGGGTCATATCTAACTCTCTATGTCAATTTGTTCAAGATCAACTGCTTTTCGCGTCGGATTAATTGATATTTGTGTAGTTTTGGGATTTTTTATTTAAATCAAATAAATTGGGAGTAATGAACACTAATATTAATAACAGAGTTTGTAATGGTTTTTAATTGTTAAAAAAAAAGGGTTATTTTAAGTGATTTAGAGAAGAGAGGGTGGGGGTGGAGGAGAAGCAATGTAAATATAAAAAGTAATAGTCATCTGGAATAAAATAAAATTTTGAAAAAATAATTTATTATTGTAAAATAATGAGATAATTATTTATGATTATTTGATATCATCATGATATATAAATAACTCTTATTTAGTTTAAAATATATATTTCATACAAATTGTAACTCTTATTTTTGACCTTATAAAGATATGATATTAGTTCTTAATAATACACATTTGAGTTTGACTCTTATATTATCTTCTTCTCTCTTTTCATAATACTTATTATTTTTAATATCTTAAATAAAAGATATCAATGAAATAATTTTTTGATAGGTAAATTTTTTTTTTTTTTGATAGGTGATATTAATGAAATATTTCATTAGGTGGGTTTGAGCCCCATTATTTTTTCATTAAAATGAAAAATATGACATATTAAGTCACCATATTTGACTTTTTATCTATTGTGTAGGGCTCATAATGACTATATTTTTCATTTTCATTTTTACAATAAAGTGGCTCAAACGGGGGCTAGTAACTTAACTAAAAAATGGAAAACAAACAAAAGGACAATCTTTCATCGTGACACCAAATTTTCTTCGTTGACGATGGCAATCGATGCTTTGTTGATAATCGTTGACATTATCTTACGTATGTGCATTCAAATAAAAAAAATAAACAAAAGAATAAATGTTCATCGGTGACACTAGAGTTTCTTCATTAGCGATAGTGATCGCTACACTATTGATAGTTGTCGATAATGTATTATGGAGGTGCATCCATAATAATCAAGATTATTGATTTTTATTAGAACTATCGGCAATAACCATCCAATATCACCAACAAAAAATCTGTCCATGATCATTTACTACATTTTTTTTTAGTTAGTAAACTCGTTAAGCCTTGCCAAACACTACAATTTTTATTTTTATTTTTTTGTCTTTTTCCTCTCCTAATAAAAAATTACACGTAATTTTCTTTTCTAGTGAAATAGAATAGAAATATAAAAAAGTAAATTATTCTATTTGAGGATACAAGTTACTTAAAAGTTAGTATATTTTCAAAAAGAATACATTTTTGAATAGTGTATTGATCGAAAATGTGTAGTTAAAAATAAGAAAAAAAATTTGGATTTACGTGTAATATTATTTTATTGAATAATACGTGATTAAAATAATATCAAATCACTATTTAAGAATGTATTTTCTAAAGAATGTAGGTCAAATTATTTTTAAGCTTAGGCCATTTCTAGCGTTGCACCAAATTTTATACCAAATCTTTCACCAAACTAAAATTCGTCTCCAACCATTACACCAAAAATTACACAAAATGAACAATATTTAACCATTTTCTTCCCTTTTTTTTATTCTTTATAATATATTTATATGAAAAATTATTTATTTAATTACTTTATAAATACATAAATTACTAAATAAATAATTACGTTAAATTACGAAAAAGATCAAACTCATTAATAAATCGTGTTTGTTATATTTTATTTTTTCTTCTTTTAATTAATTTATTAATTATTATTTCTTACATTTAAAATTTATTTTAAATGCAAGTAATAATCAAAATAATAATAATTTATTGTATTAAAAAATAGATAGTACAAATAACACAAATACCCTTAATCAATTTATTTGAAAAAGGAAAATGAAAGGTAAAAATGACTTTAGACACATTGCACCATTTTGGTGCAAAGTGAACTTACACCATTTTGGTGCAAAATAGTGCAAAGTTTAATGTTACATTTGAGGTATTTTGCACCATTTTTTCGTGCATTTTTATGTTTTGGGTAAGCATTGGAGATGCCCAGCAAAACATGCCATCTGATATGGCACTTGATGATTGGGGAAAGCTACAAAACATGGGAAACATTGTACCAGCTTAACCCAAAATGTTGGGGAAAATCATTGCAGAAGTCTATAATTTGTATGTATTCTAAGGAAAAGTATACAATTTTATGTAGGCAGTAGAATCCATATAGAAATCATGTTTAAATAAATTTAAAGAAATTTTTAAACTCATAACCTTCTTACAATATGTATAGATTGATGACTTCTCCTTACGTTTTCTGTCTGTATACTCCTTTGCTTCACTTTGATGAATCTTCTTGGTCTGTCTTCCCTTAACGGCCACCTGCCTGATTGTATTTTAGTCCCAGTGATTCTGTAAAGATCCGTACATGGTTTGTATATAGAACTGAAAAGTATGAAGAATTGACTAAAACATGAAAGTTTTATTCAATAAGAAGGTTTAAGAGTATGAAGAACTCTTAAACTTATTTAATTACATGAAAAGATTCAAAAATAAATCTACTGTCTTTGAGGGTTTAGCCTCACAGTGTATACATTTAGTATTTCAGAATTAGAAAATTTTGCTCTCAAAATTTTTTTCCTCTCTCTTCTTCTCTTGAAGTCCTCCTTTTATAGCCGTCCAGAAAGATTCCTTTTTGCTATCATTTGTTCCCTTGTCATTATCAACAATTTTTCTTTTACCAAAGGTAAAAGTAATGATAAAGTTATATGACAAAAGTTTTATCATTTTCTTCAATTTTTCAACAATGCTCCCTCTTTTCAAAAGGCAAGAGCCTCTTTTGTCAAAAGTTGTTGAAATTTTCAAAAAGCAAATTTCTTTTTGAAAATTAGTTTGATCCATCCTTCTTTTCCTTACTTTCGGTGGATGTCTTTTCAGTAGTGGATTCAATCCCTCCACTTGTCTCTCCTTCAATTCCCCAAAATAAATCTTCTGGAGATTTGTTTTTGTCTTTTTCATCAAGTAAATGACACCATTTTCATTCGTGATATTTGTCAAGACTCTGTTTCAGAGATTTGCAAAGATGTCCTTGGTAGTCTACTGGTGAATTGGGCAAATTATAAACATTCCTTTCAAAATTGCAAAGAATTTTTATTCCATCACTTTGGATTGTTTTCCCTGTCTTGCTTGTAACCAAGATGAAATCAGTTGAATAATTTATCTTGATTTTTGACTCATTGTTGAAAGATTTTAATCCAGTTAAAATCCTCTGGTATGAAAGATTTCTCCATTCTCTGATTATGGAATCATTAGTACCTTCAATTTTTCCTTGAACCAGCTTTTCCAGAAAGATTTCTGGTATTGTTTTGATTTGGATATGATGATATCCTTTAAAAAGATATCTTTCCTTATCCCAGAAAGGGATCGTACTGTTAATCTTCAACATCATCTGTAGATTTTGGTCTTTAATAACAATTCTTTTAAAGTCTTTTAAAACTTTAATCAAATTGCTATCCAATTTCTGGATTTCTTCCATTGATTCACTTAGAATAATCATTTTGATTAAACCACAGTGAAAAGCTGTCTGCACCATTTTTGGATCTGCACATTCAAAGAAGATATACTGTCCAAATTTTTTATCAATTGTTCCATAGTATCATTTTTCAGGGACAGATGGTCCAACAATCCTTGCTTCTTCCTCATATGTGAGAAAGTCTTCAAATGTAATTCCACTAAGAAAATGACTCTCTGTGGTTTTGGTATTTTCCCAATTCTTTTGAATCTACTGGGAATGGACTCTGTTTGAGTTTCAACTGCATCTTTAAAAGATATCATTCTAACCATTTGGTTTGCATTTGGTGAATTAAAGAGTTGGGCTGAAAATTTGGGCCTGGCTCTTAATGGAGTTGTATTTTGACAATAGTTTGGTCTCAAATGAATATTGTCAAATTCAAATAATTGTTTGTATGGCATTGGATTTTGGCCTTTTTCTTCATAAAATTTGGTAAAAGTTTCTTGGGTTTCTATATAAGTTTTGAAATTTTTGTGTTTGTAATTTTTTCCTTTCACAAGTGTTTCAACTTGTGTCCAATTTGTATAGAAACCTTTTTGTGATCCATTGAAGATCACATAAAATTTCTTTCCTACCATTGACGTATTTATACCAACCAATGGTTGATTTTCTTCTTTTGGATTTTGAATATCCATTTGTTCTTGCGAACACTGAGGGATAACATGCTCTCCTGTATGTATTTGGATTTGGGGTCCATGAGATTTGATCTCAGTTTTAGGAATTTGAATTTCCTTATGTACTTGAGTACACTGAGCTTGAAAATGCTCTCTTTATTTTCGCTGTTAGTTGAATTAATATTGATCTTTGTTTCTGTATTTTTATCGCCATCTTGCTGATTTTGATATTTTCTTCTTGGGGTGTTTGAGTAGAACTCTCCCCTGTTGAAATAACATATGTTTTGAGAAGTCTATCTAACTTCTTTTTCAAAACCATTACCTTTTGTTGTTTTGTTGAGATTTTCAATTTCTTCCATCTCAATTTGAATTTGAAGTTCTTCAATTTGTTCTTCAATGTTGGTCATTTTTACCTGTAATCGCAAACTCTCTAGTTAATGAATCAGCTAAAGAATTATTTTTTCCTTTGATAATTTCAATTTTCAAATCATAATGGCTGAACCACATCTGCCGTCTGACCAATTTTCATTGTTTGTAGTCTGGATGTACCTTATTCTTCATAAAAGAATTACAAGTACTTGAATTAGTTCTAATAATAAAATTATCAGAAATTATATAAAGTCTGAATTTTGTTATAGCCTTTTTCATAGCTAAAATTTCTTTTCCATTTATGTGATAATTTCTTTCTGCTTTTGAAAAAGTTCCAGAAGCATATCCACATAATTTTTCTTCTAATTGATCTTGAAGATCAATAGCTTTTAGAACTGCTCCCCAATGTTCTTGAGATGCATCTGTTTCAATTATCAGTTTATCTCCTTCTTTAGGATGATATAATGATGGTAAGATTTTTATTTTAGATTTGATTTTTCCAACATAAAGAGTATCATCTTTAGTCCAAATCCATTTAAAATCTTTTTTCAATTTCTTTTATAATGGTGTCCTCATTTTTGCTAAATCTTTAATGAAAGATTCTGCATAAGTGAGACATCCAAGAAATCTCATTAATTGTTTTTTATCTTGAATTTCATTTGGAAATTCATTAATACGAATTAGAATATGAGGTTTAAATTGTTTATAACCATTAGCTATATCTAAACCTAAATATCCAGTTTTTTCTTTAAACAATTCTGCTTTCTTTTCAGATAGCACAATTCCTGCACTTATTGCTTCTATTAAAACAATAATTACATGGTTTTCATGTTCATCTTCAGTATCTGAAAATACTAAGATATCATCTATATAGACACAACAAAATTTTTGATGTTTCTTAAAAATATTATCCATATGTCTCTGAAAGATACCAGGTGCTTGTTTCAAGCCAAATGATACTACTTTTCATTAATAGTGTCCTTGTGGACAACTAAAAGCTGTAAGATGTTTAACTTCTTGGTCAAGTATTACTTGCCAAAAACCTGATTTACAATCAAAGGATGAAAAGATTTTCTTTTCTTTTATTAATTGTAAAAGACTTTGCATATTTGGAATTAAATATCCATCAGTCTTAGTTATTTTGTTTAGTTGAGAATAATCTACAACCATTCTAACTTTTCCATGTCTTTTTTCTGATTCTTTTCGTACCATAAAAGCTGGTGAAGAAAATTGAGATTTACCTGATTTAATTAATTTTAAATTAATTAATTCTTTTATTTGAATTGAGAATTCTTCTCTATCTTTAGGGCTATAAGTCATTGCTTTAGCTCTTACAATAGATGTTTTGAATTCATCAAGTAATTCAATAGTTGTTGTCATATTTCCTTTATTCTTTTGTGTTTCTAAATGATTTTCTGAACAACACTTATTTAAAAGTTTTAAAATTTCTCCCCTTCGAGAATTTATTTTAAAACTTTGTTTTTCTTCAAAATTTATAAAAATATGACTCTTTTGAGCAATATTTTCACCTTGAATTTCTTTAAAATTCTTTTTCTTATTATCAATTTTCATTGTATTCAAAAATTTTTCTTGTAAAGCATTCCTTGCTAATGCTTTTCTTTGTTTTGGAATCCATAGTCTTTTACCAAAAAGAGTAAAACTTATAGATTCAATTTCTTCTATGAATGGATGGTATAACTGACAAAAGTTATTTCCAATCATAAAATCAATTCCAGTTTCCAATTGGTAAACTGTTGGTATTTTAAAATAAAAAGTTTTCCATTGGGATTTATGAAATCCATTAATCTCAATGTTTAATCCTTTTACTACTTTTGAAGTTTTAATTTTAGATTTATCTGCTATCTTAATTTTTAAGATTTTTTCAGATGTAACCCAAAATTATTTTGGTATTATCCATTTACTTGCAGTGCATACTAATGCTCTAGTATCTACATAAGCATGAATATTAATTTTTCTATATCCTTTAAAACTTAGTTTTATAGGTATATAGATTGAGTTTGGATTAGTAATATTTTTATTACTCATCTTCAGATGTTTCTGATTCTGAATAATCATATTCAGATTCTGTAGTTAAGTAATACAATGATTCTGTATCACTAGAATCTTCTACTGGATAGAAGTTTTGTTTTTGAAATATAGTAAGAAGTTTAATTCTTTCTTCATTTCCTTGTCTTGCTGGGCATTCATTTGCATAATGTCCAGATTCACTACAGAGCCAACATCTGCAATTCTTTTTCTTTTGAGGACAAAATTTCTTTTTATACATTTTTTGTTTTTGATATTCCCTTCCGCGGGATTTTTTTAAAAAAAATTTCTTTTTGAAATTTTTTTCTTTATATGGTTTTTTTATATTTTTTAAAAGTATATTTTTCTTTTTAAAAGATTTTCTTTTCTTTTCTTTTTTCTTAGATGATAAACATCCATATTGTCCTGAAATTCTGCTGAGATAATTTTCACAACAGAGTTTTGGATTTTTATAAATTGCTTGTTTACTATCTCTTACCAAAATACTTTCTTTACATTTGTCTGCAAGAAGATTTCTAGTAAGTGTTACAACCAATCCTAAAGATCCATCAATCTTTAAATTGAGTTTAAGATCGATATGATTTTCTTGTTTGCTTATAGCATTATTAAAAAGTTCCATTACCTCATGATTGAATGGCTCAGGAAGTTTTCTAATAAATTTTTCTGTTAATTCACTCCATTTGTTTTCAGGACAAATGTAGAAATATTTTGAAAATTCACATGTATAATTTTCAAAGTGACTCATATCACATAGATTTATTTTTTCTAAGTGATTAAGTGCATCAGCAATTTCAATTGTCGTTCTTTTACTTTTAAAAACTTCTTAAGTTTGTCCAGTAAATTGTTTATACAATTGTTCAACAATTCTTTTGATAAATTGTGGTATACTATATTGAGAATATGCCCAAATAGTATTTTTTACATTATAATCAAATTTTTCTAAAAATGATCTGACATTACCCCTGGTACTTGCTAGGACATAATTCCATGAATTAGCTTCATGTTTGATTATTTCTTTATTGATAATCATGGCTATCATAAGATGATTATACCATGCATCAACAATTTTTTCTGGTTCAAGTGTACAATCTAAATCTAGAATTGGAACTTCTTGTTGATTGTTTCTTTTTGGAACAAATTCAGATTGTAACAAATTCTGATTTGTTTCTTCATTTGTAGGAACTGGTCTAGGATTATAATCTCCTTCAACTCTTTTTCCATCTCCTACAGGATTAGAACGAGAAGTTTCTTCAATTCTAATGCCTTGTTCTGTTTTAGGTTCCCTAAAAACAATAGGTTCTGTATTAGTAAAGAATCTTTCGTGAATCACAATATCTTCATCAGATTCAGAAGTTTCTTCATTTTCGCTTAAGGATTCATTTGGTTTTGATTCCTCGGTATCAAATTTTATTGTCATAAGATTTTCACTGTTTCCAATATTAATCTTTCTAACAATATTTTCAATTTTTTGTAATTCTTCATCTTCAAATGAAAGAAGTACATTTAAGAGCTCTAGATCATTGCTAGTCTCATAAATGTTTTTCAAGATTTTTTCTGAATTTTGACATATCAATTTAAAAATTTTATATCAAAATTTCCTTCAGATTTGTTTGGTTGAATGTCTTCCCCTTTTTCAAAAGTTCTTAAGGATATTTTAGAATTTTTCTTTTGTAAGGGTTTTTCATTCTTAACACCGGCTATAATTATAGCAGAATGTTTTTCTATAGATTTTTCTGTATTTTCTTGAAGATTTTTAAGAGTAACCTTAATTTCTTCAATACTATCTTTTAAGTTTTTTATTTCTTTCATAATATCCATTATGGACATTTTACTCTTCTGGTCCATAAAGAGTTTTAGCCATTTCATTGACTGTATCTCTTAATTCTTTTAATTATATATCTCTGCTTGTTTCAACTTCATTTTCTTCTTTCCATTTGAATTTTGGAATTTGTTTTTTATTTAAAGATGAACTTCTAATTAGAAGTGGTCTTTGTTCTTTAACTAAAAGTCTTTGGTCATCAAGATTGATTTCCAAAGATTTTCTGGATGGTTGGATTAACCATTCAAATTCGGTTCCCTTATGTTTCAAATAATCTGAAAATAAAGGATCAATTTTTATTCCTTTTGGTTCTTTAACAATTGTCATATTATGTTGGTTATGTATTGAATAACTAACAAGATATGATATTGAAAAAGGTGCATTATTATCTTTGACTATTGAAAAAGGGGCTTAGCCCCTGTTTGGTCCCCATTACGTAGAAAAATTAATGGGGAGAATAATATTTTTTTGAAAAATGAGTGATTAAAAAAATGAAAAGTTTTCGATTTACGTGTAATATTATTTTATAGAAGATTGTGTGGTTAAAAATAGGAGAGAGAAAAATGAAATGTAATAAAATTTAATGTAATGAGGCTCAAACAGGGGCTAAATCTATTCTTCCATACTTGTGTATAAAAGAAAGTATTCCATCAAAGTTTTTATCATGTAGACTTACAAAAAGTTTTGGATAAACTGTAAAAATTAATTTTCCAAATGCTAGGTTCCCTTCAAGAGATCCTAAGACCAATTTGGGGAAAATCATTGCGGAAGTCTATAATTTGTATGTATTCTAAAGAAAAGTATACAATTTTATGTAGGCAGTAGAATCTATATGGAAATCATGTTTAAATAAATTTAAAAAAATTCTTAAATTCATAACTTTCTTACAGTATGTATAGATTGATGACTTTTCCTTACGTTTTCTGTCTGTATACTCCTTTGCCTCACTTTGATGAATCTTCTTGGACTGTCTTCCCTTAACGGCCACCCGCTTGATGGTACTTTAGTTCCATTGATTCTGTAAAGATCCGTACATGATTTGTATATAGAACTGAAAAGTATGAAGAATTAACTAAAACATGAAAGTTTTATTTAATAAGAAGCTTTAAGAGTATACTCTTAAATTTATTTAATTACATGAAAAGATCCAAAAAAAAATCTACTGTTTTTGAGAATTTAGCCTAGTAGCGTGTACATTTAGTATTTTAGAATTAGAAAATTACATGAAAAGATCCTCTGGCTTATTCTCTTTCGACTACTCATTTCCACACCCCTGCTCTATCGCGCCACACGTCATTTCATCTCACCTGGGCCAACGATTTTGGCTTCCAATTGACCTGAGAGTGAGCTATTTTATCTGTAAGTAATAGGTAAAGAACGATGTGGGTTTTCGGATACTGATCTCTGATCTGGAAAGCCGGCTTCTATTTTGATGATCGCCTTGTCGGTTTCATCAAAGACTACCGCCGTGTTTTCTATCAAGGTTAGAAGATAATCCCCTCTTCGAGTAATTTTTTTTTTGTAAAATAGAGTATTGGGTTCAATATATCGATTTAGGAGTAGTCCAAGTCATCAAACAGATGGAATTGCTCGTTATAGCTTTTTTGACTCTGATACTCTGCGTTGATTCTTGGGTTCTATGTTTAAAAGGCTAATCTTGTTAAGAGGTCTTGTAGATTTAAGCATAAATCATATATTCAATGGGCTGGAGTGGTTTTTTCTTGATGCTGACAGTGTGATTCCATTAAAATTATGTGTGCCTGCGGGGATCGAGATGATGAAACTTTTTGTTGGTTTTGAGTTTAGGGAGCACTGATCACAGAGGGACTCCAGAGTACCCGGGAAGAACAGTCACATTGGAGCCTGCTGAGGGGGAGGTTTGCGTGAGTTCTTTTTGACCTATCTCTCCTTTTCTTGTGTTTTCTGTAACGGCTTTTGCATTTTAAATTAATGGTACAATAAGAAGAAATTTATCAATTTGGCCGTTCTTGGATATATAATGGAATTGTATGTATAATAAAACAGCTAATCTGAAATTTTTAATTGGTATTAGCATAGTCTGTTGTTTAACTGGTACTCAAATGGTAGTAAAGGACATTCGAACAACTCACAAGAACACCAGATGATGCAGATTACTGAACAACCAAGTTGAAGTAGCACATAAGAGTTGAACTCTCACCTTGGATCAGAAGGATGGGGTTCGATTTCTGAGAAGTGTGTTCATGGAGTATTTTGAATTTAGAAACATCGAGCACTTTTGAGATTTTATTTGCATGGGACTGGATTTTGAGTTGTGATTAGCTAATAGCTATTGCGAGCTTGTGATCAATGAGAATTGAAGTCATGGGTTAGAAAATTCCTATGGTGGTTGTTGGAGTTCGAATTTGAAGTTAAGATTGTTAATCATAACAATTTTAATCAGCAGTGATTTTAATTTCTGGACATATTTTATGCATATGTGATGTGTATGTATAGGTAAGTTGAGGTAGAATGTCATTTACATAAAATGTACTTATGAGGGGGTCTCATGGTCATTTTTAGTAGCACTATTAACTTGTGTTGGACCATGCGTCTCTGTCCTAGTAATATGTAATACACACATGTTGATCCTTGATAAGAAGTCAAAGCACAAGAAATTTTACTTAGATTGGAGTTAACTTTAGATGATAACAGTTGAATCATTGCTGGTTTTACAAACAAGGATCAGTGATGGATATTGGAATTGGAAAACATTCATTATCTTAAGCAGTGTATATTGTTGAACATAGACTGAATCTCTATGGATAATGTCATAATACCGGCTTTCACATTTTTCTAAAATATGGTTCTGGTAAGTCTCTGAATCATGAGACGGGGTCATTAAATCATTCTTGTTGAACCTGTGTACCATTTTCTTTGCGTGCTTGGTCTCTCCCGTCATTAATGATTTGTTATTTAATTCTTTTCTATGTTGTTTTGTGCATGTAAATTCTACTGAGTATGAATTTAGTATTTAAAATCCTTATAAAATGTATGAACTTGACAAATATTTGATATGGAAGATCAGTGGGGTGTTGCCTACAAGATTATCCGGAAGGAAGACCAGGAGGGTGCATTGGAGGTAGGTTTTAACTTTTAGAAAATATATAAAATGTTGGATTCTGTCTCTTTTATGTAACAGTTATTAAAATTATTTCTTTTTGGTGGTAAATGAATTCCTTCCAATTGATCTCGATGATAAATTTGAAGATATGTCTTCACCTGTGCTTTTGATTTTACTGGCTACTGTGACAGTAGAAGTTTTCAAATATTGGATTGGTCCAAAAGAAAACCTCTGCAAATCTAGGCACAAAGAAAACCTTCAAAAGAGGGCCTAGAAGTCATATATGCTATTTTAATTTAAGATAATAGTCAAGTAAACAAAGAATAAGACATAATATTCTGATATTTTAGTTATAGATTGTTCCTTATACTCGAGAGTTTGTAATTTTCTTAAAAAAATTACACTTTCTTGTCCATTGTATCATTAATATTCCTAATTCATATCTTTGTTTGGATTAACTCTTCCCTTCTTAGAAGGGTAATATTAAATGGAATGAAATCATAAAACAAGCAAAGAATGGACACTAGTGGTTCCCCCTTAATGTGAGATATGTGTTTGCTGGTTTTCACTATAATGGACAGCAAGAGTACTAGGTTTCGTCACGCCTCTCCCACACCTGAAAGCTGCCACCTAAAATCCTTTGTGTATGTAGGAATCTCATGGCGACCTAATACATGTATGGAATACAGGCCGGATTGTAGTCGAGTGGATAAGTGGAGAGTATGATTAGGCTCCCATAGTCCAAAATATCAGACACTGAGGGAGATTTGTTTACACTCCTGTTGCATGTATCAGTCTTTTCTTGTTCATTAAGTACCTGTTTTCGGCTTAGTCCTTGTTTTCTCCGTTTCTCAAATGAAATGCCTCTCTGCTACATTGAATAGCATCTAGAAGTAAGGGAAAAGCAGTACAACATGAAGGCTTATCTTGACTTCTTCACTGTAAGTCTAAAGTTCATCCAATAATTATGTTGATGTCTTCATTTGATTTTATCTAAAACATCAAATTGTTGGAGCAAATTCTGATTGTGCATGTACATGTTAAATTTTATTTCAGGAGCCCACTGCTACAATGCCTGCAGTTTCCAATGTATTGGTGTAAGTTGCCCAAACCGCCACTTACTATCGCGCAAATCCTCTAGAGCATGTTCAGTACACAATAATGTGCCATTTTAACTTTTCTTTATTAGTAGAACTCGATACTCAGCAGCCCACCACATAGAACAAGTCAATAGAGAATGCGATTGGAGGATAAAATAGATTGGATATTGACTTCTTTTCCTTTTTAATATTGAATAGTACATTGCAGCCCCTTAACAAAACAAACCATTAGAGCACATTTGGAAAATTAGTATTGGACAAAGCTACACGCGACAACAATCAAGATTTTACACTTCTCTTTCTTTCTAATATTTTCGAGTATTGTGCAGTTTGTCTTACCAAACAAACCATTTTAATGTTATATTTGTGACAATAGGCCATTTCAGAACTTAATATTTTGACTGTTTAGATACATAGCATCTGCAGACAAGAAGCTCAACAAGAACTACTTGGGACCTGCTTCATTTGAAGAAATTGCAGAGTATGTATTTTATTTCTCTGAGACTCATTTTGCATTTTGTACAAGATGTTCTGTAATCCTCTTTCAAAAGTAATTTGGATGTCAGCTCCAATTATCATAGAAGATGTTCTACTAAGCTTAAAAGAAAGTTAAACTAACTTTCGAGCGAATTTTCATTACAAACTTGTTTAATTACTTCACTTTTTCTTAAAAGTTGAAAAAGTTACTCTATAAAGTAGGGGTTACTTTCAAAATAAATAAATTATTTCCAACTTCCACGGTAGAAAAATAATATATTTTGAAAATTGCTTATTTACATATAAGTTACTTATAAGTAATTTTTTTAAGCTTAGACAAACATCCACCCGTTCACCTCTCTAATTCTTAAGTCATGGACAAAACGAACATCAAATAGTATTATTACATTTTTCTCTATATATTTTGAGATAACATTCTATCTATCATTACGTTTTCAAATAGGCATTTCACGTGGTTGAAAACAATCATATTTTGATTCATTTTTTTGTAAAATGTATATGCTTCAAGATGAACATTTAGGCACTATATCCATCACGAAAAATCCATGCAAACTATGTAAAACGTAATAATCATACTTATCTTGATTTTTGCAGTCAGATTGGTCACGCAGATGGCCCCTCAGGACCAAACAGAGATTATCTTTTTAAACTTGAAACTGCACTTATTCAAATAGGTGAAGTCATATAAGTTCCTTCTTAATATGACAAAACTTGTACCGACTACCTTCTCATTTCCTTCTCTGTCTGTCATTACAAGCATGTTTGGTACATTGGATTGGAATGCATTTGAGACTATACTAAGTGAATTGTGCCTGACCCTTTATTTTCTTTTCTAGTCCAGGGAAGGGAGGGGAGAGGATGAAGTTTGGGGTGGGGTGGGGTCGATCGAGTGGAACCAGTGGGGTGTTTGCAGGTTGGGCTAGGCAAGAAAGATGACTATTTTTTTTCCCCTACTTGTATGCATGTATTCTTAATCGAAGGGTATAATTGTCTTTTCGTGGCAACTGAACAAATACTTGGACGAACCCATTAGCATCGACCATGAGACAAGTGCTTGGGAGTGGAAGGTTGGGGACACGAATATCAGAAAAACAAAGGTTTAAGACTGAAGTGCAAAACGGTTTGAAGGTTAAGAACGACGTTTGGAACACTAAGTATAATTTGTCACCTATCTCTGGTCTGTGATCATGTTGAGTCTTGTCCAATCTATCGACGTACCCATACGCTTGGCGCATTTTACAAGGTAGATTGTATGGTAAGAGACTAAGTGTGTGTTTGAGCCATATTATTTTAAAGGAATGCACTTTAAAAAGGTAGGTTGATAGACAATGTATAGTTAAAAAATAAGGAAAGTTTTTGGATTTGCGTGTAATAATATTTTATTGAAGAATGTGTAGTTGAAATGATGTCAAATCACTGATTAAAAATGTATTTTTTTTGAAAAAATGCGGCTCAAACATGGCTTAAATATTGTGTCTCATTCTATCTGATCTTATATGGTGCTACCTCCAAAACAAGACGTGTACTTTTGCTTATCGTATTTCATTATTTACACTCTGCTCAATCAATTTTACTGTCCAGGATGTGAAGACGAACATGTCAATGATCTTGCCGACGAAGTGAGGCGTATAGTGTTAAAAAGAGGGACTGACCACTTGATGAAGACTGGGGTTCACTGAGCATCGCATGGACATTGTTTTGGTAATTCTTTAAAGCCACAATGAAGCTTATTCGAAGCTCAGGCTATTGAGATAATGAAATATAAATTGACTTCGCTTTATACTGTTTCTGCTTATTTTCATGCACGACTAAGTGTAAATGTTATGTACTAATGAAGAAGTTGTGAATGCGTGACTAATATGATCCACGCTTTTATTACTTCTTTTATCAGAACTTGTATGTCTTTTGCATTAACGTTTGATGTTATTTTAAATATTATTGTTTTCGTTAGAATGTATGGTTGAAAATGATCTTTAAAAAATCTTTTCCAAACAAACCATCAATAATATAAGTTAATAAACTCGGCAATTGAAAAACTCTTAACCCATGATTATTCATTGTCAATTCTAAGCTATAATTTCTTTAATGTATTGGCTTAATTTGCTGCTAAGCAATTATACTATACCTTGAACACATTTGTTACATCATAGTAAATAGGATTGCACGAAGAATAAATAAATTGTTACCTTATTGTTTATTTAATGGCGTCCATTAGAGATCAAGGAAAGTCTTGTAATATGAAATCTATAAAGGTCACCATCGTTTTTATTTATTAAAAATGTTAATAGGTGAGCGAAAATTCCGTGTTTGGCTAATGTTTGTAGTCAACACATTTTGTGGGATTCACAAGTATAACATACTTATCCACAACTTATTCCTATTTATTTATAATTTATACAATTTATGAATACTTCCCAAAAATGCCACATTCTATATGTCTTCTTGAACTAAATATGATTAAGAAATATAAGTAAATGAGATGTTTGTTCAATAATTCTCTTTCAATTAAAAAAAAAAAAAAGGTTGATCGTAAACAAAGAAAAGAAACATGTGAGACACTTATCCATTTACCTTTGACATGTAAATAGAACGTATATAAGTATGAGAACAAGGTACATGAGCTCTATCGTACCCTAATGTTCAATTTAGTACCCGTTTGGCTCTCCATTTTTTCAAATTAAAATGGGTGAAATAATATTTTTTTAACAATGAGTGGTTGAAAAAGAAAGAAAAGTTTTTTATTTAAGTGTAATATTATTTTATAACAAATTATGTGATTGAAAATTTGGTAGAGAAAAATAAAACTTAATTTAATAGGAGTTAAACGGGGCTTAATGTGCGAAAACAAATAGACATATTTGAACGAAATTAAATATTAAAAGACAATTGAAATGTTTAATCAATTAATGTCCAATCTATCATATAAATGCAAGCCAACAAATTTCAACGCCATTAATGAAAAGAGTACATGAAATGTTTAGTCATGCATGCTTCTCCAATCTTACATGCAATTTTTTATTTTTATTTTTCATGCCCATGAGAGTGATATAAACTTAACATGTTATCAAACCTTAAACTTCACATCCACGAATCTTGTAGACTAGAGTGATCATGTTGATGATGGGATAAGAATCAGATTATCATCATACACTGTAAAACAACTATGATTTCTGAAAATCTTAGTTATTGTCAGTACTTGTATACTACAACATGTGTTGCTCTGATTACCTCTATGGTGACTTTTCTAGCTCTAATGTCCTTTCTGACGAAATTATGGCAATTATAATACCTGAAAATCTGAATCATCATCAACACTTTGAAAATACAGATTAAAATATTTCGGCTACCCAAGCTCAAATTTCTCCTCCATTAAGCCTAACCTGAGAATTCAAACATATCGCAAAACAAGTCCATCCTATAAAAAAAAGATAGATAAATAAATAAATATATTACAACGTTGGGAATCAAACAAGGACTTAATATTTCATACTAAACGTGCTTCAGTCTCTCGAGCACAAGACAAAATACAAGGAGCTCTATAATTCAAATAGTTTTTTGTACAAAGATTTTTTGTAAAAATAATTAAATGATATCAAATATATTGAGAATAAAATTTATTTTTGTATTGTTGTTTGATTAAGAATTATCTCAGCTTTGACATCTAGAGCATGAGTAGGAACATCACTTCACTATAACTCTATAAGAATCAACTTATTCCATGTGCTGTTGGTGAGGAATCTGTGCGGATACTGTAACTAAGGCATTAATCATGTTTAGCCAAGTTAACTTGAAAAGTAAAAATTACTTTATAGTAATAAATTTTTTATCAAAAATATTAAGGGGAGTGTATTTAATCGAGACTTTTAAAGACTTTTAGAGATTTAAAAAGTTTGGGTGTATTCAATTGAAACTTTTAGAGACTCTATAAAAGTTTGGGTGTATTCAATAGAGATTTTTATAGACTTTTAAAAAGTCTCCAGAAGTTACGGGGTATTCAATTGAAACTTTTTAGAAGTCTCTACAAGTTTTGGGGTATTCAATTTAGAGAGACTTTCAGGGAATTTAAAATTTCTTGGACTTTCAGAGACTTTTTAATAGAAAATATAAATAGGATTTTTCTCCCAAAATCTCCCATCGATAGAGAAATTTCTAAAAAGAGTATGCTATTCTTATTTCTCTCTAGGTTTTTCCTCTATCTCTTCCAATTAGGTATTTCTTTGAATCTTTGCTATGAGTTTTCTTCAAATCAGGTTACGGTAAATTTTCACTAGTTGATCTCTATCTCTCCCTCTAATTTCAAAGATTCGTTTTTAAGTGAATGTTGTGAATTCTCATAAATATTCCTCGATATCTCACATTTAACACTGTGAAAAGCATATTTCCTTAAAAAAAAAAAAAATCCTCAAAAGTCTTTAGTAAAAGTCTCCACAAATCCAGGAAAAACTTTTACTAATTCCTACCAAATCCATAAAAATTATTCACAAAGTCAACAAAAGTCACCCACTTAAAAAAGTCTCCAAAAGTTTTTAAAAATCCCAATTGAATACACCCCCCTAAGAGTACAATTCTATTTAATAATATTTTGCTGCTGCCATATTCATTATTATGGGGGAATAATTATATGCCTAACAATATTTTACGATCTCCATAAAATAAAATCAGTAAGAGAATTTCTTAAATTCTTTATGTCAATTCATTTCCTTTTTCTTTTACAATAAAATATTAATTTACTTAACAAATGTTGGATAAATCTTCTTTTATTCTTCTCTTTCCTCCATTATTCTAAAAATATTATACTTTCTCAAAATTTGTGTGTTTTGTGACATTTCTATGCATCTTATTGAGTACAATTGCTTGCTAAAAATCAATATATTTGGTAAAGTATGTGGGACATACTTAATATATAGTATTAAAAAATAACAAAATTAAAACATTTATTTATTATATTGTTCAGTCTCCTCTAGTTATATGTACGAGACATGCGCCTAATCTCTTATAGTATTACTATATCATATAATCGACATTTTTTTTTTGAATTGTATGGGGCGTTTTCTTAAGTGAAACTTAAAGAATATAGAATAATATAGTTTGTATGAAGTGGGGATCATCCACATCAATATTATTTGAGTTTTAAGTATTTGAAATTTTGTATATTTAGAATACGAAATTATCAATAAAGTCCTTTTCAAAGATTCCTTTACGGATAATTGCAGTAGAAGCTCCAAATTTTTGAAATACTATTAGAAATTCCCCACACCTTTGTTTATTGCAGTCGTCACCCCCAATAATTTCAAACGTTGCATGGGAGGCCCTTATGGACGATTTCCATCGGTTGATTAAAAAATGATTTTGAACGCATTTTAACAATTTTTAAAGGGACGGAATTATAACTTTACATTAAAACAAAAAATCAAAATATAAAATTGGTTTTCTTCTTCCCTAACCCACCCCAAATCCACCCCCACCCCACAGTTGGATTTGGAAAATTGAAGCACTAAAACCAACCCACAAATGTAGCCCTCCTTTTAGAGTTGATCCCTCAAATTTTTCAGATAATAGTGGGGGTGGGGGTGGGGGTGGGCATTGGTTGGGAAAGAAGAAGATCAATTTTATTTATTGATTTTTGATTTTAATGTAAAGTTACCATTCTCACTCTTTAAAATTGTTAAAATGTGGTCAAAATCATTTTTTTGTTCAATTGACGGAATTTTGAATGAAAACCGTCCAAAAGGATCTAACATGCAACATTTGAAAAGGTTAAGGTGACTGTTGCAACAAATTAAAGGTTTAGAGAAAGTTTGCTAGTGTTTCAAAAGTTTGAAACTTTTATTACAATTATCCCATTTCTTTATGGAAAGGCTTTAAAGTGTGGTTAAGAATTCCCCGTACACGTAACGAAAAATTTATCAAAAATAAAATTAAATGAAAAAGAAAAGGAAGACACATCCCTAGAATTATTAGTTGAGAATTCTATATCGTCAAGGACCACTTTATTAAAATCTTTTCTTTTAGAGAAGATGATATGAAAGTGAGTGGAGAAAGATGGAAAAAATCGTTATAAATTTGTACAAATACATTAATTCCCACAAAAAAAAAAAAAAAAATAATAGTGCTAGCGATGAGGGAAATGATTAATTGGTTCGTAGTAATTAAAAACTCAATAGTCTTTGTAATGTAATTATTGACCTCGTTGTTATGTAATATTAAACTTCTATTGAATGCAAATAATTTGTGTATACTTTGGATTTATGTGTAAGGACAAGATAACCATTGGCCTTTGCTACTACTATTTGATTTATTTATTAAAAAAAATAAAAATCCGATCAAAGATAATTAGTCATGTACCTAATAAACAAGATAAATATGCATGGCATTTTCAAGAAAAGTGTCCACTCGTCATCCCACAATCCTACATGTATCACATAGCACTAAACCCTAATAAATACTTGGTGGTCATTCTATATGTCTTCTTGAACTAAATATGATTAAGAAATATAAGTAAATGAGGCGATTCTCTTTCAATTAAAAAAAAAAAAAAAAATTTGAACGTAAACAAAGAAAAGAAACATGCGAGACACTTATCCATTTACCTTTGACATGTAAATAGAACGTATATAATTATGAGAACGAGGTACACGAGCCCTATCATACCCCCAATGTTCAATTTAGCACCCGTTCCCCCTCCCCCTCCATTTTTTCAAATTAAAATTAGTGGAATAGTATTTTTTTTAATAAAAAAATGAGTGGTTGAAAAAAAAAAAAAAAAAAAAAAAGTTTTTTTTTTAAGTTTCTCAAAATTTGTGTGTTTTGTAACATTTCTATGCATCTTATTGAGTACAATTGCTTGCTAAAAATCAGTATATTTGCTAAAAATGTAGCCCTCCTTTCAGAGTTGATCCCTCGGAATTTCCAAATCATAGTGGGGTGGGGGTGGATTAGGGAAGAGGAAGACCAATTTTGTTTTTTGATTTTAATGTAAAGTCACCATTCTACCTCTTTAAAATTGTTAAAATGGGGTCAAAATCTTTTTTTTTTTCGTCAATTGACGGAATTTTGAATGAAAACTGTCCAAAAAAATTTCACATGCAACGTTTGGAAGGGTTAGGGTGACGATTGCAATAAATCAAAGGTTTAGAGAAAGTTTACTAGTGTTTCAAAACTTTGAAACTTTTGCTACAATTATCTCATTTCTTTATGAAAGGGCTTTAAAGTGTGGTTAAGAATTCCCTGTACACGTAACCAAAAAATTATCAAAAATAAAAACTAAATGAAAAAAGAAAAAGAAAAAGAAGGCACATCCCTTGAATTATTAGTTAAGAATTCTATATCGTCAAGGACCACTTTATTAAAATCTTTTCTTTTAGAGAAAATGATATGAACGTGAGTGGAGAAAGATGGAAAAATCGTTATAAATTTGTACAAATATATTAACTCCCACCAAAAAAAAAAAAATAGTGCTAGCGATGAGGGAAATGATTAATTGATACGCAGTAATTAAAAACTCAATAGTCTTTGTAATGTAATTATTGACCTCGTTATTATGTAATATTAAACTTCTATTGAATGCAAATAATTTATGTATACTTTGGATTTATGCGTAAGGACAAGATAACTATTGGCCTTTGCTACTACTATTTGATTTATTTATTAAAAAAAATACAAATCCAATCAAAGAAAATTTAGTCACGTACCTAATAAACAAGATAAACATGCATTGCATTTTCAAGAAGAGTGTCCACTCATCATCCCATAGTCCTACATGTATCACATAGCACTAAACCCTAATAAATATTTGGTGGTCATTTTGCAAAATATAATAAAAATAATTTAATTATGGATGGTTCAACATAGTATAAAAGCAATAAAAAATTTGAACTCAAGTCACATGGGCTATATAGGAAAATTGTGCACATATATATTCAATTAAAAAAAAAAAAGAGCACGACCACGCGTATGCACTGTTCTAAAAGTCACGTAGTAGTGGCGCCTAAGCGTCACCAATGCGCAGCAGAGACGCCAAGTCAAGTGGCTTGGCGCCTTATTTAGTGGTCAACAGCAATCGTAGACCGCTAATGCGTGCATAGACACGGTTAATCAAGCCTAGGCAAGCATAACTATCTTTTATTTTAAATTTTTTAATTTTACAATTCTTTTAAATTAAAACTAAAAAGTTGATTTCTTTAATTCATCAGTTCTAAATTCAAAATGGTCACTTGAAGTGTAAAACAAAGAAAATCTCCCAAAAACTCCTATTTATTTACTATTTAATATTTACATTTGGAAATTATCTTTTTATTGAAAACTTTGGAAAAATGTATAAATTTCTTATAAATTTGTTTTAAATGTTTGGTAGATATTATTTTTAATTATCAAACGATTTTTCCATTGATTAAAAATTAAAATAATTTTAAAATATGAAAACGTCTTTTTATGTTTTTTTACGCCTATGCCTCGCCTAAGCTCCCCTAACCCATAACTTGGCCTCCACGTATCATTACGCATTACGTTTTTTAGAACACTGTGCGTATATGAGAGGACATGTTTAGAATTAATTTCAAAATAAATAATTTTACTGCATTTAATAGTTTAATTTTTTAGATGAAATAGTTAACCAATAACAAATTAAACTTGGAAAAATATTTAACATGTGGTGGAGATTCATGTTAAACTATTTATCTTTCTTTTAGGATTATTTTAATTAGTGGAAAGATTCTAGTTTCTTGAATTTGATTCCTAGAGGGGAATAGAGTTAGTGCGCCAATTTACAAGAATTATTCGATCTTTTTCGCTTTTGATTTGTGTATAAAAGCCCAAAACTTCTCATTTTTGTATGTCCCAGGCATTTACAATTGTGCATAGAAAAATTTGAGACTGAGAATGGGAGAGCAATCCATATGGGGGATTACAAGTATGGCCTTCAATAAGATGAAGCCCTATTTGGCCATGGTGTCTCTACAATTCGGCTATGCCGGAATGTACATTATCACAATGCTTTCCTTCAAGCGTGGGTTCAGTCACTGGATTCTAGTCGTGTACCGCCATGCAGTTGCCACGATGGTTTTTGCGCCTTTTGCATTTTTCCTCGAAAGGTTAGTACATCATTCATATACATGTGCATAAGTGCATGTATGCCACGCATGTTAGTTTTATTTCTCCTTATAATATAAATTCATTTTTCTCGCTGTGTGTGTGTGTGTAACAATGCTATTTGCATGTTAATTTGCAGGAAAATAAGGCCTAAGCTAACACTATCAGTCTTTTTGAAGATAATGCTGCTTGCTTTCCTGGAGTAATCTTCTTGATCATTTCACTTATTTACTACAATATATTGCTTTTCTGCGCCATCTTACAAGATTTTCATCTAATAGTATAGTTCAGTCGACCTTATCTGCATTAAATAAACCCGATTAGGCTGTATATGCCCAAAATTTGAACTTATCTATCATTTTTGTATTATCATCAGGCCTGTCCTGGATCAAAACTTGTATTATGTTGGAATGAAGTATACATCAGCAACTTTTACAGCAGCAACTGTCAACATTCTCCCAGGCATCACCTTCATAATGGCTGTTATTTTCAGGTATATCTTTACTTTCCCAGATTCATTAACAAAACTTTGTATTATACTAGTTTGACGGGGTTCAAAGGTGAAAAGAGAGTTAGATCGATGTGCACGGCATAACTTTCCCATTTTTTTTTTTGTGTATTTATTCTTAGTTGAGTTTGAGACGACATCAACCAAAATATACTAATTAAAAAATGGGAAAATTGTAGCAGCGGTTCCAAATCTTTTCAATTTTTGAAGACTTTACCATAACTTTCAATTTGTGTCAACAAAGATCCCTAACCTTTCAGAAATATGCACCTAAGGTCCAAATTAATGGAAACTCATCCATATGAACTTTAGCTGACCAATAAAATTGAACTTTGAACAATTTTGACTAATTTAAAAGGGTAAAAGTGTAACTTTGCTATTTAACTCTATAAAAAAATTAAAATAAATAATCAAAAAAAAAATAAAAATAAAAAAGGAAAAATACTATTCTTCTCACACCCTTAGCCTCCCAAATCCACTACCCAAGCAGCCTCTTCATTAGAATTTTTACTTCTCCAACACAAAGAATTTCCCACCTGAACCTTATTTCCCTCACAATACAAATACCCATCTTCAGATTTCGTGAAACAATGCTCGAGGTTCTGGGTTTGGAGCTCAACGAGGGATAGAATTGCTCGTATGCACAAAGAGGCGATTTTTGAAGTAGGCTTGAGTTTGAAGGTTGAAATGGGTTTTATGGGAAACCAAGTAAATGAGGATTTCGGGGATTTTATGGAAAGGATTGTTGGGGTTTGAGAGAGGAGGTTTATAGCCGCCATTGTTAGGAGAAAGTGAAGAAAATGCAACCGTTTACACAAAGAAAGATGATTTTTTGGTTTTTGTTTACGGTGGTGGCTGGAGATGGCCGAAAGTAGCAGATGGTCGGCAAGTTGTTTCTAGACTTTGGTTCTTTTTTTTTTTTTTGTAGGTGGGGGGAGGTAGGTGAGATGTGTAAGAAGATGATATTTAATTTTTATCTTTTCTCTCTTTTTATTTTGTTCTGTTTTATTTTATTTCTGGGTTTTCCATTATTTTATGTATATAATAGCAAAGTTATGATTTTATCCATTTTAATTTGATCAAAATTAGTCAAACTCCACTTTTGTTGGTTCAACTAACGGTCAAATGGACAACATTTGGATCCCAAGTGCATATTTCTGAAAGTTAAGAACATTCGTTGGCACAAATCGAAGGTTATGGTAAAATCTGCAAAAATTGAAAAGGTTTGGGATCATTGCTACAATTTCCCCTTAAAAAATTTAGAAGTGTCAAAATAGGCAGATCGACCCAAGCCAGGTTCATCTGTAAAAATTCCAAGCTGATAACCAGTCTAGACTTGGCCCCTGATGACATGTTGCCCATGTAGACATTTTTATCAAAAAAAAAAAAATAATAATAATAATAAATAAATAAATAATAATCATTTTTATTTTACTTTTACTAAAATCCTTTTGAAAAATGTGGGACCAAGCCTCTAAGACAAGCCATCTGGATCCAACCTACTCGTTTCGACACCTCAAGAAAATCATATTATCATTTCTTCAAAACTATTTATTGCCTCTATGTGGGTTTTATTTTCATTTGTAACTAAAAAGTTACTTTTAAAGGATCCACGATATTATACACATATCGACCACTCATTTCTCGAAAAATAAAAGAAACCCGAACATAAGCATATTAAAATTTTGTGCTTTTCTAAATAAATTTTAATCTGATCACATGTACTTCATATTTACAGGTTGGAGAAGGTTAACTTAAAACAGATACACAGTCTAGCAAAGGTCATTGGAACTGGAATAACACTCTTAGGTGCAATGCTCATGACATTCTACAAAGGCCCTGTAGTTGATATTCTTCCCCACTCACTCGGCAGAAGCCACCATGAAACCGCTAGCATCGTTGGCTCAACCGATCAACACTGGATCACTGGCACAATTATGTTGCTTTCTTGTATTGTGGGTTGGTCTGGTTTCTTTATAGTTCAAGTAAGTTCTATGTCCATCCAGATAGGATTAGACAAGATCATTACAAAATTATATCTAGTCCTATCTAATCGAGCTTAACAAATATGTCATTTACGTACACTCAAATTTATTGAAATTTTTTCTTTTAGTTTTAATTAAAGTTAAATATTGATATGGTTTGGATAGAATAAGACACTGAAGGAATATCCTGCAGAGCTCTCTCTTACATCATTAGTTTGTTTCATGGGAATGGTGGAAGGTGGAGTTGTGGCTATAATAATGGAACACCATACCAATGCCTGGGCAATTGGCTTTGACTCAAGACTTTTGGCTGCTGTATATTCTGTGAGTAAATTTCAATAATTAGGACGAAAAGCAATTTATATATTCTCTTAATGACATGTTTGGTATAGGATTATATATGATAACGCTGGACAATACACTATTTTGGCTTTATTCCCTTTTGCATAGTGTTGATCAATTACTGCAGCGACTAAAGAGGACGTAGTCTCAAATCAAAGGGAACATAAATCTTGTGTGATCTCGTTTGCATTTTCTTCTATGAATTTTTGTTCTTGGTGGCAGAATTAGAGTTTTTAATTCTCAACAAGCATTCAACTTTATCAAACACACGACAGGCGTATTGAGAATAAAACTTTGTAACACATTGAGAGAATAGAGCTAGACTAGGTGAAAAAAACCCTAAAACGGTCACGAAGTATGTACACTTTGCTCGGGAGCATTCCCTAACAAAGCATTGTATATTTTCAAGGAATGCGAACATTGAAACACTTTGTCTAATTAAGTCATAGTTTCATGTCAAGAATCATATCATAATATGTGACAAAATTTTATGTTGACTATCAACCTATCGTAATTCCTTCTTTATAAGATATTGTATCTAAATATATGTACTTCATTGCAGGGGATTATTTGCTCAGGAATTGCATATTATCTGCAAAGTGTTGTCAACAAGGCACGAGGTCCAGTGTTTGTGACTGCATTCAGTCCTCTAAGCATGATAATCACAGCTATTTTGGGAGCCATGGTTTTGGCTGAGCAAATTCACATTGGAAGGTAACTTTCGTGCTTGTAATTTTGTTGAACAAGCCAATTACTTTTATTATATGAAGTTTTTTCGACAGGTAAAATTTGTTTCAAAAACTTTATACAGCGGCTAGCAGTCGTTCATTGCCCTCGCCGTGTCCCGTGTTGCCCAATCCCATAAGGGTTGGGATTCCCCAGTTAGTCGGTGTTTGGGTTGGGTACGGGAAAAATAGTCCTGTCCCGAATCTTATTCTTTATTTCATTATATACAATATATTTATGTTTTTAAATTAAAATCTTTAAGTTAAAAAAAAAATAGTTAGCAAAAAATATGAATATTTTAATCTTGATCATGCCTCCTACCAAATGCAAAGGAGATGGTGACAAGGAGGGCTTCCTCGTCCCTGCCAGGCCCATCTCTTTTGCAATCCCCACTCGCGGAAACACACACCAAACAAGTTGTACCTAATGCACACTTCATCGGCATACATCGCACTTGTTAATTTAGCGTGAGAATTTTTATCAATTATGATCGTCGCTTATATTTCTTGATACATAATTGTTCGATTATTAGTAGTTAAAAATGTGTGTATATTTGTACTTGCAGCTTAATAGGAGCAATTATCATTGTATTTGGACTCTACTCAGTTGTATGGGGTAAGAGTAAAGAGAATTCAAACTCGGACGAATTAGTGTACGAGGAAAACAAATCCCATGATGAATTGCCAATGGTGTACAAGAAAACATCAAACATTCTTGACAATGCTGCAACTGATACCAATGTGAAACCAGATGTACGTGAGAAGAATTCCTTAAATCAAGAGCCATGATCATCCCGTCCCAACCTAGCCTAGCCCATGTTGTTTTTACATTTTGAGCCCATGTTGTATTTATACCCATAAAGGCAGAGTAATTATGTCATATATTACTGACATTTTAGCATTGTCAATTGGAAATCAAATGGGTTTTAGGGATTAAAGATCTTGGAGAAGTCATATATCAAGTATCAATACTAATGAAGCAAGTGAAATTTGACAGATAAATGTTACAAATCCACTGCGCAAACTACATACCGAAACTTGTGTTGTATCCTTGTGTGACCTTGGATATACATGTCTTTATACATTTTACTTTAATTGAAAGCGGTGTCTTGCAATTTGAATTGAAACTTGTTTTCGTGAGGATTGTGTCGCGGTTTGACGAAGATTTGGAAGTTTCCGCCATTGTAGATTATAACTATAATGAAAAATTTAGCTCCTATTTGTTTTGGATAAAAATTAAAATTTTCGTATATTTTGATAAAATTTGATGAAATATTTAGTTAAATGTTGATAAGGTATTGGATCTCATAAAAATTTGTGATTGAAAATGAATTTTAAAAAATAATAATAATGATTGAACAGGGTTAAAAACACGAAAAGTGTGGACAGAGTGAGTTGGCAGCATTTGGTTGGATTTATTTTTAGAAAATTTTCAAACCATTCATTCATGCTTCTCTTTAAGGATTAGGGGTCAAACATGGTCTTAACTCTTGAGGGTTTAGGAATGTCAAAGATGAAAAATGTTTTCGATTAATTTCAATTGTCAAACATCTTTGTCTTTAAAATGAGTATATATGGGATCATATTCAATCCCTGTTATATGAAAAATTTTGAAATTAGAAATTTAAATGGACCAAAATGTCCATAATTGAAGATAACAAATCACGTGATTTATAATACATTTTGTAACACTTATCAATTTTTTTTTAGCGTTTTTATTCTCCTAAAGTTCAATTATTATTTCATTTTCATCTAATTAACATTATTTTAAATCTTTTTCATTCACATGTCCTACGTAAATTAACGTGCAGTCTAGTGTTTCACATAATTTTCTTCCATTCGCATTATTTACTTTAAAATTTGTTAGGAATGCATGTCTAATTTTATTAGTTTGATGATTATGCACTTGTTTGATAAAGATTTTTAGAGAAGTAATTATTTGAAACTATCTTCTCTATGAATGTGTGATTAAAAATTAGGAAAGTTATGAGGAAATGGGAAAAATAATATTTGGGAAGATTGTATGATTGAAAACAAGTAGGGAAGAAAAATTATTCTCAAAAAATCAAAACCGAACTAAGGCCCCTTTCGTGAGAAAGCTTCATAGAAGAGAATAATGTATATATACATATGATTAATGAGTATTTCCTATATTTTACAATATTTTCTAACTTAGTAAAATTATCTTTAGTGATTTGATGTTAGAGTTGAAGAAAGGAAAATAATAAATTTTATAGTTCTCTCTCTCTCACTCACACACACACACACACACAAAAATCATCCAAAAAAACATTGAAAAATCAGTACTCGGAAAGTGGTATGCAAAACATTAAATTGATGCTGGTGTAAATCTTGACATTTCTCGTAATGCTTTATAAGTATGAAAGTAGTTTGTTGGAAGATTTCGGCAATTAAAAATTGAAGTCTTCGATGAAAGGGATCTAGGAAGAGTCACATGTCGAGTATCAATAATATTGAAGCAAGTGAAAATTTACACGTGTTACAAAATTGTGGAAGTGTGTACAAAAGATGGTACTATAAAAATGGAAAATTTGCAGTATTAATAATGCTGTTTAAACTTTAAATAACGAGTTTTGAAAACAAAAAAAATAAAAATAAAAATTGGGTATCAACATTATATTATAATTGCAAGACTAATCAGTCATAAATTAGGAAACTTATAAATTTTTATTAACTCTTTTGTGACCTCAAATATTCATGAAGCTAAATTTTACTTCTCTTATTATATTGGTGCCTAAAAATTTAATTTTTGATGTTTCTTTCACTCTCTTTTTCACGAATGCCGATCATTGTGCTCATGTGCCATGTTGATTCTCCAATCTTGCCCAACTCTCAATTGGATTTTCAAACAAAGGGTCATATCTAACTCTCAATATCAATTTGATCAAGATCAACTGCTTTTCGAGTCGGATTAATTGATATTTGTGTAGTTTTGGGATTTTTTTTTCATTTAAATCAAATAAATTGGGAGTAAAAAAAGTAACATTAATAACAGAGTTTGTAATGGTTTTTAATTGTTAAAAAAACGAATATATTAATAAATTTAAGTGATTTAGAGAAGAGAGGGTGGGGGCAGAGGAGAAGCATTGTAAATATAAAAAGTAATAGTCATCTGGAATAAAATAAAAATTTGAAAAAATAATTTATTATTGTAAAATAATGAGATAATTATTGATGATTATTTGATATTATCATGATATATAAATAACTCTTATTTAGTTTAAAATATCTATTTCATTCAAATTGTAACTCTTATTTTAGACCCAATAAATATATGATATTTGCTCTTAATAATACACATTTGAGTTTCACTCTTATATTCTCTTATTCTCTCTTTTCATAATACTTATCTATTTTTAATAGGGAAAATTGCAGCTGAGATACCAAACCTTTCGTTTATTAGCAGACTTTGTCCAAATCTTTAGTTTGTGCCATTGGAGATATCAAATTTTTCAAAAATCCGCATCCGAAGTCCAAATGGATGGAAACCGTCCGTTTGATCGTTAGTTGACCAATAAAATTAAACATTGACCAGTTTTTGACTAATTGAAAAGGGTAAAAAAGTAAAAGTTACTTAACCCTATAATAAAACAATTAAAATAAATAACTAAAACAAAAAAACAAAAAAAAATACTATTCATCTCCTTCTTCACCCTACCCCCCCCCCCACGCCATCCAAACCATACTGTAAACTGTAAAATGTAAACTATTCTCTTCCTCCTTCCAAAACACGAGTGAGTGCGTGTGAGTGAGAGAAGATAGAGATCAAAAGGATGGCAGAATTTGCTCCATTCCATTTCTAATCCAACCCACCCTCTGCACATCATTTCTACCTATACCACACTATTTAATCAATTTGTCCAGTGAGTTCCCTTTTCAATTTTACTTGGTGTTTTCATCTAATTTCAACATAAATTTACATGACGATTTGTGGGTTTGCATATATACTTGCATATGTTGGTTTTAAA
The DNA here is from genome assembly GCF_002742605.1 of Olea europaea var. sylvestris. Taxonomy (NCBI): domain Eukaryota; kingdom Viridiplantae; phylum Streptophyta; class Magnoliopsida; order Lamiales; family Oleaceae; genus Olea; species Olea europaea. Next base: position 431,174 of record NW_019240124.1, read on the forward strand.
AATTGATTTTTCAGTTGTTTTTGTTTGTGCGTTTAGAGATGGTGAAAAAAGATGAAGCTATGGATGCTCTGAAGAGGGAGGCTATGGATTTGGTAATCAACTCTTTTACTTCATAGATTTTCTCTGCATTTTTTACTTTTGTGTTGGTTTTTCTGTTTTTTTGAAGAAAACTGGCAAAAAAGGGAAGAACATGGTGTCTTGGTGGGGGTAGGGTGGGTGAAGAAGAAAATGAATAGTATCTTTTTTAGTTTTAGTTATTTATTTTAATTGTTTTATTATAGGGTTAAGTAATTTTTACTTTTTTACCCTTTTCAATTAGTCAAAAATTGGTCAATATTTAATTTTATTGGTCAACTAACGGTCAAACGGACGGTTTCCATCCATTTGGACTTCGGGTGTAAATTTTTGAAAGATTTGGTACCTCCAGTGGCACAAACTAAAGGTTTGGGCAAAATTTGCTAATAAGCGAAAGGTTTAATGTCTCGGCTGCAATTTTCCCTTTTTAATATCTTAAATAAAAGATATCAATGAAATATTTTTTTGATATGTAAATTTATTATTATTATTATTATTATTATTATTATTATTATTATTATTATTATTATTATTATTATTATTATTATTATTATTTTATTTTGCCAGGTGATATCAATGAAATATTTCATTTACTTAACCAAAAAAATGGAAAACAAACAAAAGGACAATCTTTCATCGTGACGCCAAATTTTCTTCGTCGACGATGGCAATTGATGCTTTGTTGATAATCGTTGACATTGTCTTACGTATGTGCATTCAAATAAAAATAAATAAACAAAAGAATAAATTTTCATCGATGACACTAGAGTTTCTTCATTAGCGATGGTGGTCCCTGCACTATCTATAGTTGTCGATAATGTATGATGGAGGTGCATTCATAATAATCAAGATTATTGATTTTTATTAGAACTATCGACAATGACCATCTAATATCACCAATAAAAAATCTATCCATGCTCATTTACTACATTTTTTTTGTAGTTAGTAAACTCGTTAAGCCTTGCCAAACACTACAAGGTTTTTTTTCTTTTTTTTAATCGAAAATTACGCGTAATTTTCTTTTCTAGTGATATAAAATAGAAATAAAAAAAGTAAATTATTCTATGGGAATTATAAAAAATGTCACTTTTTTTGATAATGCACAAAAAAAATTGCACGTGCACCTAATTTTATAAAAAAATGTCACTTTTTTTGTGGGAAATATCCAACTTATCCTTCATGTCCCTTTGTTAGGAGCATTTAATGCTAGCTTTACAATCCAATTAATGTTATGATTTGATTAGTTAAATTTATATACTATAATCATTGGATATATTAAAATTATATATTATAATCATTAGATATATGCATATTCTCCATTTTTCATGTTTCTAGCAATTGAAATTAAATGATTTAAAATTTTAAAAATTTGATTTTGAAAAGAATATAAATTTTAGGTCGAAATTAAAAAAAAAAAAAGAAAAAAAAGTTAAAGGCAGTTAGCAGCTCTCACGCTCACATCCGCTGTCTCGCCGCTGCTGAATTGCAGCAGCAAAGGCGGTCTTTGCCGTAAGTGTCGACCATTGTATGCGCTGTAAAATAAAAGAAAAAAATTTTGTTGTCCAGATTTTCAGCAGATTTGGTGATTGGAGATGGGGGCCTGTTGTGTAAATTCATGATTTGCAAGCCTCTGTTTAAAAGTTAATATATAAGGTATTTAAATAATTTAGAGGGTCAAAAAGTCTTAAATTGATATTTTTGATAGAAATTTTAAAAGGTGACATATTTGATATTGCACAGCCAAATTTTGACACCCAATGAAATTTCATCATTATTCTATTTGGAGATACAAGTTACTTAAAGGTTAGTATATTTAGCCCTTGTTTGAGCAACATTATTTCCGTAATAATATATTTTTAAATAGTGTATTGATAGGAAATATGTTGTTAAAAATAAGAAAATGTTTTAAATTTGCGTGTAATATTATTTTATTGAATAACTTGTGATTAAAATAATGTCAAATCATTATTTAAGGATGTATTTTTTAAAGAATGTGGGGCAAATTATTTTAAAGCTTAGACCATTTCCAGCGCTGCACCAAATTTTTCACCAAACTAAAATTCATCTCCAACCATTACACAAAAAATTATACTAATTGAACAATGTTTAACCATTTTCTTCCATTTTTTATTCTTTATAATATATTTATTTGAAATATTTTTTATTTAATTATTTTATAAATACATAAATTATTAAATAAATAATTAGGTTAAATTACGAAAAAGATTAAATTCATTAATAAATCGTGTTTGTTATATTTTAATTTTTTAATTTTTTTAATTAATTTATTAATTATTATTTCTTAATAATAATAATTTATTGTATTAAAAAATAGATAGTACAAAGACACAAATATCCTTAATCAAATTATTTGGAAAAGGAAAATGAAGGTAAAAATGACTTTAGACACTTTGCACTTGGTGCAAAGTGAACTTGTACAATTTTGATGTAAAATTGTGCAAAATAAAATTTGATGTTACATTGGAGGTGTTTTACACCATTTTTTTGGTGCATTTCAATGTTTTGAGGGTAAGCATTGGAGATGTCCAGCAAAACATCCCATCTGATATGGCACTTGATGATTGGGGAAAGCTACAAAACGGGGGAAACATTGTACCAGCTTAACCCAAAATGTTCCTATCGTCCTCTGGCTCATTCTCTTTCGACTACTCATTTCCACACCCCTTCATCTCACCTGGGGCAATGATTTTGGCTTCCAACTGAGTGAGATATTTTATCTGTAAGTAATAGATAAAAAAATGGCGATGTGGGTTTTCGGATACGGATCTCTGATCTGGAAAGCCGGCTTCCATTTTGATGATCGCCTTGTCGGTTTCATCAAAGACTACCGCCGTGTTTTCTATCAAGGTTAGAAGATAATTCCCTCCTCGAGTAATTTTTTTTTGTAAAATAGAGTATTGGGTTCAATATATCGAGTTAGGAGTAGTCCAAGTCATCAAACAGATGGAATTGCTCGTTATAGCTTTTTTGACTCTGATACTCTGCGTTGATTCTTGGGTTCTATCTTTAAAAAAAAGTAATCTTGTTAAGAGGTCTTGTAGATTTAAGCATAAATCATATATTCAATGGGCTGGAGTGGATTTTTCTTGATGATGACAGTGTGATTCTATTACCATTATGTGTGCCTGCGGGGATCGAGATGATGAAACTTTTTGTTGGGTTTGAGTTTAGGGAGCACTGATCACAGAGGGACTCCAGAGTACCCGGGAAGAACAGTCACATTGGAGCCTGCCGAGGGGGAGGTTTGCGTGAGTTCTTTTTGAACTATCTCTCTTCTTTTCTTGTGTTATCTGTAACGGCTTCTGCATTTTAAATTAATGGTACAATAAGAAAAAATTTATCAATTTGGCCGTTCTTGGATATATAATGGAATTGTATGAATAATGAAACAGCTAATCTGAAATTTTTAATTGGTATTAGCATAGTATGTTGTTTAACTGGTACTCAAATGGTAGTAAAGGACATTCGAACAACTCACAAGAACACCAGATGATGCAGATTACTGAACAACCAAGTTGAAGTAGCACATAAGAGTTGAACTCTCACCTTGGATCAGAAGGATGGGGTTCGATTTCTGAGAAGTGTGTTCATGGAGTATTTTGAATTTAGAAACATCGAGCACTTTTGACATTTTATGTGCGTGGGACTGGATTTTGAGTTGTGATTAGCTAATAGCTATTGCGAGCTTGTGATCAGCAGTGATTTTAATTTCTGGACATATTTTATGCATGTGTGATGTGTATGTATATGTAAATTGAGGTAGAATGTCATTTACATAAAATGTACTTATGAGGGGGTCTCATGGTCATTTTTAGTAGCACTATTAACTTGTGTTGGACCATGTGTCTCTGTCCTAGTAATAAGTAATATGCACATGTTGATCCTTGATAAGAAGTCAAAGCACAAGAAATTTTACTTAAAGGGGTGTATTCAATCGAGACTTTTAAAAACTTTTGGAGACTTAGAAAGTTTCCGTGTATTCAATTGAAACTTTTAGAGACTTTTATAGATTTTTAAAAAGTCTCTACAAGTCTCGTGGTATTCAATTGAAACTTTTTAGAAGTCTCTACAAATTTGGGGGTATTCAATTGAAAATGACTTTCAGGGAATTTCTAATTTATGGGACTTTCAAAGACTTTTTGGTAGAAAATACAAATAAGATTTCTCAAAACAAATCTCTCATCCATCGAGAGATTTCTCTCAACATAGGGTTTTCTCCTCCATCTCTTTCAATCAGGTATGAGTTTGACAGAACATAAATTTATGACAGAACATGAGGTTTGATACTTTTCTGTTTGATTCAGTAAACCTTTACCATATTTCTCTTCAAATCTGGCCTCTTCTGTTGGATTTTTTCTCCTCCATCTTTTATTTTTACCCCTTTTCCCTCAATTCCTCGTTTGGCTTTTGGAAATTTCAAGAAAATCAATCGCATACTTTGTAGCAGCATTCCCTTTGTCTCCACTGACACAACCCATTATGAGTTTTCTGATGTTTCTTTTGAGGTGGAGTTGAGGTTGGAACTCGGGAAAGAAGGTGTAAGTCCTAAGGAGATCTTTATAGATGCAAATGAGAACTCTTTGGTAATTAAGGTGCAGAACAGTGGATATCTTAGGACACTCCTGGATACAAATAAACTTTACGGGATGATAAAGCCTTCTGAAACAATATGGTATATAGACGATGATCAATTGGTGGTTAATTTGAAGAAACAAGACCCAGAACTAAAATGGCCTGACATCATGGAGTCGTGGGAGTCCTTAACAGCGGGAGTTGCACAACTCTTGAGAGGAACATCAATCTATTTAGCCGGGGAATCAACTGAAATAAACCACGAGATTGCTCGAGAATTAGCTGTTGGTCTTGGGTATACACCACTCAATACAAAGGAGATTCTGGAATCATACAGCAAGGAAATTATTGATTGGTGGGTGGCCTCACATGGTTGTGATGCTGTAGCAGAAGCAGAAACTGCTATATTAGAAAGCCTCAGTAGCCATGCCCGAGCTGTTGTTTCGACATTAGGTGGGAAGCATGGTGCTGCTGAGAGGCCAAATAAATGGCAACATCTTTTTGCAGGATTCACTATTTGGTTATCTCAGTCAGAAGCTACAGATGAAGAGTCAGCGAAAGAGGAAACCCGGAGACATTTACAAGATGGTCTTCAAGGTTATTCAAATGCAGAGGTCGTAGTCAAGCTCGGGGGTTGGGATGCTAATTACTTCAAAGCAGTTGCTCAAGCTTCGCTAAGTGCTCTCAAACACTTGATTTTGTCTGATAAGAATCTTCCAGGTAAGAAAAGTTTGTATATAAGACTGGGATGCCGAGGGGACTGGCCAGATATTAAACCTCTTGGCTGGGATCCATCGACCGGATCTGATGCATCATCTCCCCTATCATAGTATCAATCCCTCCGAGTACGTAATTCGGTAATGCTGCGTCATTTGTCTCTTCCAGATTGTTTTGTCAATGTGTCTTGTTTCCCTCAGGTTCATAAATTTGCTCTTCTATACCAAGGCACTGTATATTGTTATGTACATTCCATGTTGATCGATTATTTGTTACTTATCAGTAAGGAAAATTCTGGAGGGTTACTACTTTCAACTCTCTTCTTCATAGTTAAAAAATAAAATAAAATAAAATAAAGAATAATAAAAAATAAAAAATTTAAAATGAACTGATGAAGGCTCAAAGAAAAAAAGTGACTGAATAAAGAAAAGAAAAAGGTGCTGGATTTTTAAACATATTACATTATATATGTTTAATATTTTCTTTAAAAAAAAAAAAAGTCTTTAAAAGTCTCCGGTAAAAGTCTTCACAAATCCATGAAAAACTTTTACTAATTCCTACCAAATCCATAGAAATCACTTAAAATTTCACAAAGTCCACAAAAAGCACCCACATTAAAAATTCTCCAAAAGTCTTTAAAAGTCTCAATTGAAGACACCCCCAAGATTGGAGTTAACTTTAGATGATAACAGTTGAATCATTGCTGGTTTTACAAACAAGGATCAGTGATGGATATTGGAATTGGAAAACATTCATTATCTTAAGCAGTGTATATTGTTGAACATAGACTGAATCTCTATGGATAATGTCATAATACCGGCTTTCACATTTTTCTAAAATATGGTTCTGGTAAGTCTCTGAATCATGAGACGGGGTCATTAAATCATTCTTGTTGAACCTGTGTACCATTTTCTTTGCGTGCTTGGTCTCTCCCGTCATTAATGATTTGTTATTTAATTCTTTTCTATGTTGTTTTGTGCATGTAAATTCTACTGAGTATGAATTTAGTATTTAAAATCCTTATAAAATGTATGAACTTGACATATATGTGATATGGAAGATCAGTGGGGTGTTGCCTACAAGATTATCCGGAAGGAAGACCAGGAGGCTGCATTGGAGGTAGGTTTTAAGTTTTAGAAAATATATAAAATGTTGGATTCTGTCTTTTTTATGTAACAGTTATTAAAATTATTTCTTTTTGGTGGTAAATGAATTCCTTCCAGTTAATCTCGATGATAAATTTGAAGATATGTCTTCACCTGTGCTTTTGATTTTACTGGCTACTGTGACAGTAGAAGTTTTCAAATATTGGATTGCTTCAAAAGAAAACCTCAGCAAATCTAAGCACAAAGAAAACCTTCAAAAGAGGGCCTAGAAGTCATATTTGCTATTTTAATTTAAGATAATAGTCAAGTAAACAAAGAATAAGACATAATATTCTGATATTTCAGTTATAGATTGTTCCTTATACCCGAGAGTTTGTAATTTTCTTAAAAAAATTACACTTTCATGTCCATTGTATCATTAATATTCCTAATTCATATCTTTGTTTGGATTAACTCTTCCCTTCTTAGAAAGGTAATATTAAATGGAATGAAATCATAAAACAAGCAAAGAATGGACACTAGTGGTTCCCCCTCAATGTGAGATGTGTTTGCTGGTTTTCACTATAATGGAGAGCAAGAGTACTAGGTTTCTTCAGGCCTCTCCCACACCTGAAAGCTGCCTCCTAAAATCCTTTGTGTATGTAGGAATCTCATGGCGACCTAATACATGTATGGAATACAGGCTGGATTGTAGTCGAGTGGATAAGTGGAGAGTCTGATTAGGCTCCCATAGTCCAAAATATTGGACACTGAGAGAGATTTGTTTACACTTCTATTGCATGTATCAGTCTTTTCTTGTTCATTAAGTACCTGTTTTCGGCTTAGTCCTTGTTTTCTCCCTTCCTCAAAATGAAATGCCTCTCTGCTACATTGAATAGCATCTAGAAGTAAGGGAAAAGCAGTACGACATGAAGGCTTATCTTGACTTCTTCACTGTAAGTCTAAAGTTCATCCAATAGTTATGTTGATGTCTTCATTTGATTTTATCTAAAACATCAAATTGTTGGAGCAAATTCTGATTGTGCATGTACATGTTAAATTTTATTTCAGGAGCCCCCTGCTACAACGCCTGCAATTTCCAATGTATTGGTGTAAGTTACCCAAACCGCCACTTACTATTGCGTAAATCCTCTAGAGCATGTTCAGTACACAATAATGCGCCATTTGAACTTTTCTTTATTAGTACAACTTGATACTCAGTAGCCCACCACATAGAACAAGTCAATAGAGAACTTGATTGGAGGATAAAATGCATTAGATATTAACATCTTTTCCTTTTTAATATTGACTAGTACATTGCAGCCCCTTACCAAACAATCTATTAGAGCACATTTGGAACATTAGTATTGGACAAAGCTACACATGACAACAATCAAGATTTTAAACTTCTCTTTCTAGTATTTTCGAGTATTGTGCAGCCTGTCTTACCAAACAAACCATTTTAATGTTATATTTGTGACAATAGGCCATTTCAGAAATTAATATTTTGATTGTTTAGATACATAGCATCTGCAGACAAGAAGCTCAACAAGAACTACTTGGGACCTGCTTCATTTGAAGAAATTGCAGAGTATGTATTTTATTTCTCTGGGACTCATTTTGCATTTTGTACAAGATGTTCTGTAAGCCTCTGTCAAAAGTAATTTGGATGTCAGCTCCAATTATCTTAGAAGATGTTCTACTAAGCTTAAAAGAAAGTTAAACTAAATTTCAAGCGAATTTTCGTTACAAACTTGTTTAATTACTTCACTTTTTCTTAAAAGTTGTAAAAGTTACTCTATAAAGTAGGGGTTACTTTCAAAATAAGTAAATTATTTCCAACTTTCATGGCAGAAAAATAATATATTTTGAAAATTGCTTATTTGCATATAAGTCACTTATAAGTAATTTTTTAAGCTTAGACAAACATCCACTCATTCACCTCTCTAATTCTTAAGTCATGGACAAAACGAACATCAAATAGTAATATTACATTTTTCTCTATATATTTTGAGATAACATTCTATCTATCATTACGTTTTCAAATATGCATTTCACGTGGTTGAAAACAATCTTATTTTGATTCATATTTTCGTAAAATGAATATGAGTCAAGCTGAACATTTAGGCACTATATCCATCACGAAAAATCCATGCAAACTATGTAAAACGTAATATTCAGACATTTTGTTGATAAGTTACTGATCTTGATTTTTGCAGTCAGATTGTTCACGCAGAAGGCCCCTCAGGACCAAACAGAGATTATCTTTTTAAACTTGAAACTGCACTTATTCAAATAGGTGAAGTCATATAAGTTCTTCTGAATATGACAAAACTTGTGACAGCTACCTTCCCATTTCCTTCTATGTCAGTCATTACAAGCATGTTTGGTACATTGGATTAGAATGCATTAGAGACTATACTAAGTGAATTGTCCCCAACCCTTTATTTTCTTTTCTAGTCTAGAGAAGGGAGGGGAGAGGATGAGGTTTGGGTGGAGTGGAGTGGGGTGGGGTCGGTCGAGTGGAACCAGTTGGGTGGTTGCAGGTTGGGCTAGGCAAGAAAGATGACTGTTTTTTTATTTGTATGTATATATTTTTAATCTAAGGGTATAATTGTCTTTTAGTGGCAACTTAACAAATACTTGGACGAACCCATTAGCATCGACCACGAGACAAGTGTCTGGGAGTGGAAGGTTGGGGAAATATCAGAAAGACAAAAGTTTAAGACAAAAGTGCAAAACGGATTTAAGGTTAAGAACGACGTTTGGAACACTTAAGTATAATTTATCACCTATCTCTGGTCTGTGATCATGTTGAGTCTTGTCCAATTTATCAATGTACCCATACGCCTGGCTCATTTTACAAGGTAGATTGTATAGTAAGAGACTAAGTATGTGTTTAAGCCACATTATTTTAAAAGAATGCATTTTAAAAAAGTAGGTTGATTGAGAATGTGTGGTTAAAAAATAAGGAAAAATTTTGGATTTGCGTGTAATATTATTTTATTGAAGAATGTGTAGTTGAAATGATATTAAATCACTGATTAAAAATGTATTTTTTTGAAAAAATGCGGCTCAAACCTGGCTTAAATATTGTGTCTTGTTCTATCTGATCTTATATGGTGCTACCTCCAAAACATGACATATGTACTTTTGCTTATCGTATTTCATTATTTACACTTTGCTCAATCAATGTTACCGTCCAGGATGTGAAGACGAACATGTCAATGATCTTGCCGACGAAGTGAGGCGTATAGTGTTAAAAAGAGGGACTGCCCACTTGATGAAGACTGGGGTTCATTGAGCATCGCATGGACATTGTTTTGGTAATTCTTTAAAGCCGCAATGAAGCTTATTCGAAGCTCAGGCTATTGAGATAATGAAATATAAATTGACTTCGCTTTATACTGTTTCTGCTTATTTTCATGCACGACTAAGCGTAAATGCTATGTACTAATGAAGAAGAAGTGAATGCGTGACTAATATGGTTCACGCTTTTATTACTTCTTTTATCGGAACTTGTATGTCTTTTGCATTAACGTTTGATGTTATTTTAAATATTATCGTTTTCGTTAGAATCTATGGTTGAAAATGATCTTTAAAAAAACTTTTCCAAACAACTCATCAATAATATAAGTTAATAAACTCGGCAATTGGAAAACTCTAACCCGTGATTATTCATTGTCAAAATAAATTTCTATTTCCAAACTATAATTTCTTTAATGTATTGACTTGATTTGCTGCTAAGCAATTTTACTATACCTTCAACACATTTGTTACATCATATTAAATAGGATTGCATGGAAGAATAAATAAATTGTTACCTTATTGTTTATTTAATGGAGTCCACTAGAGATCAAGGAAAGTCTTGTAATATGTAATCTATAAAGGTCACCATCGTTTTTATTTATTAAAAATGATAATAGGCGAGCCAAAATTCCATGTTTGGTTAATGCTTTTAGTCAATCGAATCACTTTTTTTCGCACATTTTGTGGGATCCACAAGTATAACATACTTATCCACAACTTATTTTTACTTATTTACAATTTATACAATTTATGAATACTTCCCAAAAATGCTACATTCTATATGTCTTCTTGAACTAGATATGATTAAGAAGTATAAGTAAATGAGATGTTTGTTCAATAATTATCTTTCAATTAAAAAAAAAAAAAAGTTGATCGTAAACAAAGAAAAGAATTGAGACACTTGTCCATTTACCTTTGACATGTAAATAGAATGTATATAATTATGAGAACGAGGTACATGAGCTCTATCATTCCCTAATGTTGAATTTAGCACCCATTTGGTCCCCCATTTTGTCAAACTAAAATGGGTGGAATAATATTTTAAAAAAAAATAGGTGGTTGAAAAAGAAAAAAAAAATTCGATTTAAATGTAATATTATTTTATAAAAGATTATGTAATTGAACATAGAAGGGAGAAAAATAAAATTTAATTTAATGGGAGCTAAACGAGGGATTAATGTGCGAGGACAAATAGACATATTTGAACGTAATTAAATGTTAAAAACAATTGAAATGTTTAATCAATTAATGTCCAATCTATCATATAAACGCAAGCCAGAAAATTTCAACGCCATTAATGAAAAATGTTTAGTCATGCATGCTTCTCCAATCTTACATGCAATTTTTTTCTCATGCCCATGAGATATCTCTGATAAAGTAGGTTAAACAGTAACGAGTGATATAAAATTAACATGTTTTCAAAACATAAACTTCACATCGACAAATCTTGTAGACTGGAGTGATTATGTTGATGATGGGATAAGAATCAAAGCATTATCATACACTATAAAATAATTATAATTCCTGAAAATCTTAGTTATCGTCAATACTTGTACACTACAATATGTATTGCTCTGGTTGCCTCTACGGTGACTTTTCTAGCTCTAATGCTCTTTTTGACGAAATTATGGCGAAACAACAATATCTGAATCATTGTTAACACTTGAAAATACAAATTAAAATACTTTTGTTACTCAAACGCATATTTCTCCTCCGTGGAGTCTAACCTAAGGATTCAAACATATCCCAAACCAAGTCCATCCTATAAAAAATAATAATAATAAATAAATAAAAAATAAAAAATTAAAACACTAGGAACCAAACAAAGACTTAGCCCTCGTTTGTTTCTCATTTTTGGAAGAATAAGAATGAAAAATATAGTCGTTATGAACTCCACACGAGATAGAAATTCAAATATAGTGACTTGATGTGATGGATAACGTTCATATTTTTCATTTTAATGAAGAAAGAATGAGAACTAAACAGATGCTTAATATTGCATACTAAACGTGCTTCAATCTCGAGCACAATACAAAGTAAAAGGAGCTCTATAATTCAAATTGTGCTTCAATCTCGAGCACAATACAAAGTAAAAGGAGCTCTATAATTCAAATTGTTTTTTGTACGCGCAAGCAAAAATGGAGGAAATTTGGACAATCTTTTTCCATGTCAAAATTACAGTTTCGGCCCTTTGCGTTCTGTACACTACCTTTAAAGTCCACATCACTACTTGTGTACCAAGAGTAAAGCTTTCTCTGCCAAAAACGCTGAAAACCCGATTGCAGAACTTGTAGATACAACTCGTATGAATGTTTTATTTAAGGTATATTGTAAAACATGCTTTCATGCTTTTAATCGAATTTAAGTTGTGAAACTTACTTGAAAATCCCAAAAACAAGGTTGAATTACTTGCCTATTGATTGCTTGACTCCAACACCGTCTTGTACCAGATTCTTGGTCAAAAACTCGATTACCAAGGAAGAAGTTTGTTGTTCATAATCCAAGAACCCAATTTGAGATATTATCTTCCAAAAATCAAGCATTTTTCCTCATGTATTATTCTTCCACTCTCTTAACCCAAAATTTTCTTATTTTTTGCTTTTTCAGAATAATATGAATAATGGAAGTTGATGGGAGTTATGGGTGGTGGGGAGGTTAACTTTCAAATTCAATTTTCAATCCCTCCTTCCAAAATTCACTTCCATGCAAACCGAGTCGAGTCGGGTCAGGTCAACCCACATGGGCGACCTGTTTTCTTCCAACATCTCTCACTCGCACATGATGGGCTTGACCTGATTCTAATCAATTATATTAATCTCAACATCTTCAAGTTCATACAGGTAAATGGATTATGCGACCAGCGAATTAATTTAAGAGCACACAACACTATACACCTGTAAGGGATATATATTAGCTCTGGAAGAGGAATTATATTTCTCGCTATACCCCAGACATATTTTGTAACGCTAGTTCGAGTATTTCGGACTCCTCAATTTATTTTAGAATATACTTAACTTTCTTATTTATTTTGTATTCACAATTGTCTCACAAAACTCAAATAATCAACACAATTATCCGGTCGGTGAATACAAGCTGAGGTGTTAGTTAAATAGTCTTCGTGTCTTACTTGAATCCCTTCATTTCAAATCAGCTACTTTCCTAGATACGTCCTATTAAACCGAATCAACCATAGTTATTGGCAATATGCTAAAGTGGTAACACTGAAATAAAATTACGAGAAACAGTCAAAAGTCATAAGAGTATACATAAGTGAGGTCAAATGTGCCTCAGAGACTCATGCAATGAAGAAACAGGGATCAATTCTTTCATTTCTCATTGGTCGTTAAAGCACACGTGGTATGAAACACGTGTTACGATATTTTCTCCCTTTCTTAGGGTGTATGTCAAATCTCGCAAATCAAATATATCGTACAAATCATAGTTCAGATATTCCTCAATATCTAACCCGAGTTCTCCTCATATTTATTCCTCTAGGTAATCTCAAATCGAGAAATCGATCTGGCTGTAAAAATAGGTCTAATGGATAAAAAAAAATTCATACCAATTACTTGTTATAATCTCATCTTGATATTGCATCAAGGCGACTGAATCATGTACACAATATGATCACTGTGTCTCATCTCAGCACACCTCAAAGTGTCTGAGGCGATTGTTCGTGTGAGTGAACCAATCTCAACCCGTTTGACATAATTTATGTGTGTATATGCAATTGTAATAAAAAATCACAATAAAATATTACTCTTAACATGTGAACTCAAAACATTGTTCATTAATGGACATTTATGAAAAAGTTTACATAGTACACAATTCAAATTCTACGCAATCCCAGTGATTTAACATGTGTCATAAAAATATCTCTAAGGATGGGTTTTGTAAGTGGATTAGCTATCATAGTGCGTAGAAATATACTGCAAACTTACTTCATTTTTGCCTATGATGTCTCTTACAAAATTATATTTTGTATCAATGTGTTTGGTTTTACTGTGATAATTGGGATCTTTAGTAAATGCAATAGTAGCATGACTATCACAGTAGATCAATATAGGTCCTACATTACCACTAACGATTCTTAGATGCTGTAAGAATCTCCTTAACCAAACAGCTTCTTATACTGCCGAAGCACATGCTACGAATTTTGCTTCCATTGTGGACAAGAAAATACATATCTGTTTCTTGCTAATCTAAGAAATAGTGCCATTATTAAGCAAGAATACATATCCCGAAGTTGATTTGCGCTCATCTAGGTCTCCACCCTAATCAACATCTATGTATCCTTTTAAACACAAATCATTTCCTTGATAGCATAGTGAGTAATTAGCAGTACTCTTCAAGTATCTCAACATCCTTTTAATAGCTTTCCAATGTTCTCTTCCAGGATTGGATTGATACATGCTGACCAGACCTACGACATAACAAATGTCGGGACGAGTACACATCATAACATACATCAAGCTCCCAACCGCACTGGAGTATGGAACTCTAGACATTTCTTTTTTTTTTTTTCTCGAGAGTTTTAGGAAACATGCGAAGACTTAAGAGTTTCGCTTTTTGATACAGGAGTGTCAATGGGATTATAATTCTCCATTTAGAAACGTTCAAGAATTTTCTATATATATGGCTCTTGTGATAGAGCAAAAGGCCTCTTTGAACGATCTCTATGGATTTTAACACTTAATATAAAATCTGCTTCACCCATGTCCTTCATTTCAAAATTTGAGGACAACCATTTCTTAATGATTTTAATATACTTCTTATCATTCCCAGCCAACAAGCTATCATCCACGTAAAGAGATAAAATTACAAATTTCTCATTGGACCTTTTCAAATAAATATAGTGATCTTCATCCATCATGACAAAGTTGTACAAGATAACTGCTCTGTCAAATCTCAAGTACCACTATTTAGAAGACTGCTTTAGGCCATAGATCAATCTATTCAATTTACAAATTTTATTCTCTTGACCTGTTTTAATGAAACCTACCGGTTTTTGCATGTAGATTTCTTCATCCAATTCTCTATTGAGAAATTCGATTTTCACATCCATTTGATGTAATTCTAAATCTAAATGTGCCACGATAGCTAAGAGTAGGCGAATTGAAGTAAATCTCACTACTGACAAAAATGTCTCTTCATAATTTATACCCTCCTGTTGAGTATAAACTTTTGCCACCAAGCGAGCCCTATACCTCTCTATAGTCCCATTAGCTCTTCGCTTTATTTTGAGAACCCATTTGTTCCCAATAGCTTTTCGACCAGATGGAAGATCAACCAAGTCCCAGACCTAATTTAATTTCATAGCTGCATCTCTTCTTCCATTGCATTCTTCCATTTTTCCTTTGTAGGACATGATAGAGCTTTTTGTACTAAACTTGGTTCTTCACCATCTTCAGAAGATACTAGGAAAACTTGCCCTTCAATTTCAAAATGATGTTTAGGTATATTTTTTCTAGTACTCTTACGAAGTGAAAGCTCCGATGTGACCCCGTCACTTGGAGTTGGAGATAAATTACTCCCACTTGGATTGACAGGTGGTAGTGTTTCCTCTGCATCTCAGTTGATCCATCAAGTACAACGCTATCATCTAATTTATATAAAGGTTTTCCCTTTTTAATTTCTCCCCTACTAGGAAAATCACTCTCAAGAAATGCCACATCGCTGACTCTATCTCAGTTATAGTCCCATATTGATTTTCACCTATGAACAAATATCCTTTAGACTGGTCCGAGTGTCTTATAAAAATATACTTCTTACCTGGAGCACCCAATTTTCCAAACTTACTTGAGGAATCATGAATATAGGCAGCTGATCCCTAGGATCTAAGAGAATTTAAATCAGAGGATCTACCTGTCCAAAGCTGATATGGTATAGTAGGTATTGATTTAGAAGGAACTCTATTCAGAATGTAGGTCGTAGTTAACAAAGCGTCTCCTCAATAGGAAAAAGGTAAGTTAGCCTGCGCCATCATGGACCTCACCATTTCTAGTAACGTTCTATTCTTCTTCTCAGCAACACCATTTTGTTGAGGTGTATTGGAATAGTTAATTGCCTAATGATTCCTTTATCATCATATAGGTTTCTGAACTCTTTGGATGGATATTCATGCCCTTGGTCAGTTCTCAAGGCTTTTACCTTTCTATCTATTTGATTTTCTACCACATTTAAATATCGTCTAAAGCATTCCAATGCCTCTGACTTATGAGAAATCAAATAGACATAACTATACCGCGTAAAATCATCTATAAAAGTAATGAAATAAGAGGCTCCATATCTTTCCCTCACATTTATCGGGCCACATATATCTAAATGGACTAACTGCAATGGAAGTTCGGGTCTTAAAGCTTTACCGAATGGTTTTCGTGTTCTTTTTTCGATTAGGCAATGTTCACAAGTAGGTAACGAAACCTTAAAGATTGAACCTAGCAAGCCTTCTTTTGCCAGCCTATTCATTATCTCTTGTCCAATATGTTCTAATCTAGCATGTCATACAGATGTATCAACATTCAAATCTTTAAAAGAAGAAGAAGATACATTCATAGAAAAACAACGATCAACATAATAATTATAAGTGTTTGGATCACAATCCAACACTACAAAGCTACCTTCTAAATGTCCAGATCCATAAAATACATCACAATTGTTTCTACGAACAGTATTACCACAAAAGTTCAAACTGAAACCTAATCTTAAAAAAATAACAACGAAAATTAAGTTCTTTCGTATCCTCGGTGCAAATAGTACATCATGAAGAAGAATAGTACGGCCACCACGTAAATGTAACTTGCATGTACCGATCCCTTTTACCTCCGCTCTATCATCGTTGTCGACATATATCCAATTTGTACCAGCTGGAAATCGACAGAACTCCACAAATGCTTCTTGATCTCTGGTTACATGGTCTGACGCTCCTGAGTCTACAATCCACATAAGATAAGATTCAGTTAGCATAAAAATGCTTGAAACATAAATAGTACTAAAAGAAGTATTTATAAGAGCTACTTTCTTTGGCTTAGGGCATTCTCGAGCAAAGTGACCCAGTACCTGACAGTTGAAGCATTTCAACTTGCTCTTATTTTTCTTCTTTCCAAATCATTTACCTTTCTTATTGCACTTGTGTTTGTTCTTTTTAGGTCCCTGTCCAGTTTCTTTTTCCTTCCCTTTCCCGCCTTTGAACTAGTTCATCTTATGCTTAAAGCCTAAAGCGTTCCCAGAACTAGATTCAGCTACAAAAGCTTGTCCTAGAGATTTAGTTGCACCAAGCCGCTCATCTTCTAGTTCCACATGGGGGGCAGCATAAGCAAATGTTTTGATACTATCATTATGAGTCAAATTGACTTTCAAATGTTCCCAATTATCAGGAAGAGAGCAGATCAAAGCCTAAACTTATTGCTCATCAGAGAGTATATGACCAGCTGATTTCAATTTCCTAATCATAGTAGATATGATCCTCATATGTTGTGTGATATTATGATTAGGAAGTTTCTTGTAAGTGTCAAATTTAATAGTCAACTGCCTCAGTCTAGTCACGCTAGCACCACCGTATTTCTCTGTCAAATATCTCTAGATGTTATGAGCTGTCGGGAACTGCTCACACTCATGTATGAGATCATCCACCACAGAACTTACCAAAATTGCACGAGCAGTGAAATTTTTCTTTTTCCATGTCTGGTAAGTTTTCTGATCCCTTCTTTGTTGAGCAATTTGACCCACCATTGGCCTTCCCTCACATGGTTAATGCCCTTAAGGCAACCCTATTCCTCCAACACGTACCAAATTTTATGGCACCAAGTGTTATAGTTATCGCCATTCAATTTGTCACCTTTATTTAGGTCAGCTATGATATTTTTAGATGCCATGGTCTGTCAAAATATTAGAGACAATAATATAAATGTCCGTTTATGCACACAGCATTTTATGCTCATGCAAATTAAGTTTTATGATAATTTCACATTAGACACGAAGTCGAAAGTTCACTAAGTTCTCAATCATCTTCCATTATCCTAATGTTACATTATCACAAAATTAATTTCATAGCGTAAAATCACAAGTTCTAAGTCAGAATAACTTAAACTCTTTCATCCTTAGAACTCCCACTAAAGTAAAAGATTAATCATGTACAAAATTAGTAAGACATTTTGAATAAATCTGACATATATAAAACATATACATTAATATCAAAATGTCAAATAGGTACATTCGATCATATTAAACATCTTCAAATAACTACTAAACATAAGAAATAAAATTTTACATTGTTCGATGATTTTGAACTAACCATACATATCTAAATTAATCACAAAATTCTCAATTTCTAAATTTCATTTTCTCCACAAGATCCTGACCAAATAACTGTAGCATAGAGGTGGTGAATTATCCAACACTTCAATAGCAACATCATGCTAAATTTAGGAAGAGTCCTCATTAGATGATACATACTTTCCACCTCACATATATATTGTCCCAAATGTATCACTTCTCGACGCAACGCTTCGAGATATTTTGTGTTGTACTAGGTTATGTCGTGGATCCATTTCATAGTTTCTATAAGCACGTAATTTTTCAACACGTTCCATAGCCCGTACTCTACTAGCTGCTCTAAGGATGCTAAAAACGCGTATTGATCCAGTCATATCTGATCAAGCACAATAATTGAAAAACTAGTCACAATGGATCGCATAACGTAATCAAGATCCATCACTCATGAATGTATAAAAAATGTGGTATATCAAATACTTATGGAGTATTTTTCATTTTAAAAAAAATGAGAACAAAAAAAAAAAAAAAAAACCCCCCACTAGGCAAAAACCACTTAACTCACATATATATTGTCCCAAATGTATCACTTCTCGACGCAACGCTTCGAGATATTTTGTGTTGTACTAGGTTATGTCGTGGATCCATTTCATAGTTCCTATAAGCACGTAATTTTTCAACATGTTCCACAACCCGTACTCTACTAGCTGCTCTAAGGATGCTAAAAACGCGTATTGATCTAGCCATATCTGATCAAGCACAATAATTGAAAAACTAGTCACAATGGATCGCATAACCTAATCAAGATTCATCACTCATGAATGTATAAAAAATATGGTATATCAAATACTTATGGAGTATTTTTCATTTTAAAAAATATGATATATATATCATTTTGGGATCAACAAACAACTTTTCAAATTGGTATTGGAATAAGCACCATTAAAAAAAGTGTTGGGACTAAAAATTGTATTTTGTAATATTAGAGGGACCAACATGCAATTTTCCAAATTACATTTGGAATATTTAACATTCAAAAGTGTGGTGACCAACATACAATTTTTCAAATTGCACTTGCAATATTTTAGGGACCAACATGCAATTTTTTAAAAATGAAATTTGAAATTCCCACCCTCACTACTACAGTTTCATTTTTTTCTTTTTTAATATCGGGTTACTGTTCATCGTCTTCCATGATTGGCAGTTTTCTGTCAAAACTTTGGAAGGCCATAACTTCCTCAATTCAAGGTCAAATTTTATGTTCTTTATACCGTTGGAAAGGTCTTAAGAAAATCTATCCAAGCATATAGAATAAGCAATGTGGAATTTAACGTACAAGAAATTATCATGCGATAAAATTTCAATTTTCTCAACTATGGTTTGATTTTACTCCCAAAATACAAAGCCAAATAACACGAAATTTTCCAGAAATGATCTCCATAATATCATGAACATACAGTATAAATTTCATGAATTTATATGAAGTATATCAAAATTTGTCATTAACAACGGGAATTCATGCATTTCATTCAATCCAAAACATTTACAGCATGTATTTAAGCAAGAAAACAACATACTCAGGCTCTGATACCAATGTAAAACATGCTTTCATGCTTTTAACCGAATTTAAGTTGTGAAACTTACTTGAAAATCCCAAAAAACAGGTTGAATTACTTGCCTATTGATTGCTTGAATCCAACACCGCCTTGTACCCGCTTCTTGGTCAAAAACTCGATCACCAATAAAGAAGTTTGTTGTTCACAATCCAAGAATCCAATTTGAGATGTTATCTTCCAAAAATCAATCATTTTTCCTCATGTATTATTATTCCACTCTCTTAACCCGAATTTTTCTTATTTTTTGCTTTTTAAGAATAATATGAATAATGGAAGTTGATGGGAGTGATGGGTGGTGGGATTTCAACTTTCAAATTCAATTTTCAACCTCTCCTTCCAAAATTCACTTCCATGCAAACCAGGTCGGGTCAAACCACATGGACGACCCGTTTTCTTCCAAGATATATTATTATTTTTTGAGGCTTCTGTTGCATAAATTGTTATGGTATTTCTTCAATGTTGTTGTTTGATTCTTTTATTTTCATGTTTACTTTGGGTGATTTTTTATGTGTTTTGTGTTTTTAAGTGATTTTGTCTAAGTTTTTAGGGATTTTCTGGTTTGTTTTTCTGTTTTACAGGATTTGTCATATATTCAACGAGATGGATGGAAGAACAGCTGGAGAAGATGAGTTACTTGATCTGAATAAAATACCAATGGAGAGAAAAAGAAAAAGGAGAGAAATTGATTTTTTTAAGTGCCAATGTAAAGGAGGAAACAGGTAATGCAGAAGAAAAGGATGAAGGAGAGATGCAGGTTTTACTGAAAATGACAATAATGAACGGACGGCGAGGTAGGCCCCCTAAAAATAAAACTGGTGATAGTGGGTCAAGTTTTCAGAAAAAAGATGATAAGGTAACGGAACAGAAGACAGTGGATGAGGGTAATAAAGGAACTGACCGAGGAAGGAAAAAGGTTAAGGGTCGAGTTGGAAGGCCACCCAAGGTGAAGGACGGGATTTTTGGAATAGTTTTAAAGGAAGATGATAAGGTAATGGGGCAGAAGACAGTGGATGAGAGTAACAAAGGGACTAGCCAAGGAAGGAAAATAGTAAAGGGTCCTCTTGGAAGGCCGCCCAAGATGAAGGACAAGTTTTCTAGAATAGTTGTAAAGAAGAAAATTGGTATGGGAGAGACTGATAAAGGCATTGGTGTCAATGTATATAAGAAAAATGGTAATCATACGAAGGCTGATGTTCATGGTAGGGGAAAGAGGATATAGGTTAGTCCTGATGATGCGGGAAAGAGTGGAATAAAGGAAGAATCGGAAAAAGACGAGTTTGCTGAGGGAAAGGAAAAGGGACGTAGGGAAGAGAAGTAGTTACTGAGGGATCAGATAGTTTCTACGCTTAAGAAGGCGGGGTGGACTATTCAGTACAGGCAGAGGCAATACAAAGATTACCAGGATGCTATTTATGTAGACTGAGATGGAAGAACTTACTGGTCAGTCACATTGGCCTATAGAAAGCTGAAGGAAAAGACTGATGCTGGTGATGCTGATGAAAAAGATGTTGCTGCATTCAGCCCAATGTTGGAGGAGGTTTTCAGTATGCTATTCAGAATCACCGAGAAAGGAAAGAAGAAACAGTAATGTGACGCCCCGAACTTAAGCTTCGAGGGTCACGTACTAAACATAATAACTTCTGCCCTTGGTACATGTAAATACTCTTAAATAGAAGTATTACATGTTAGAAACTTATTTTTCAATTTGATAAAACAATTCTTATAAAATTTGATGGCTGGTAAAAGTGCATGCCAATCATGAAATTATACATTACATATACGGCCTCGGCACTATCAAGGTTAGTTGGGGCAGCAAGTTTGACAATTTTTATAAAATTCATCCCAACTCCGTTTTACATGAAATCTGTGGCATTAGAAAGATAATTTCAAGTAGTTTTCTAAGTTAAAATATGAACATTTTTCAAGAACATGTGATATGGACGTTTTACTGAAAACAGTGAAGTATTACACAGGAAATCCAGATTGACCTCTTGGCGTTAAAACCTTGATAACTCAGGCCATAGATATCGAAATTGAGTGATTCCTTCGGATATATTTAGAAAACTCAAAGAGAAAAACAGAAACATTTTTAGAGTCTCAAATGGACGTTTATAGAGTTAGAAAAATCGTTTTGAAATTGACTCCAGAAACTGTCCCGTTTCTGCCTTTTGTCACTTGTAAGGAAAATAAACCACAAAAATGTCTCTTATCACAACATGAAAGATATAATTACAAAATTTACTATTAATACCATAATACATCATGCCATGTTCATATTTTTACATAATACCATAAGAAAAATAGATGGAAAAACTGTCATCGAACAAAACACACAAAAGAAAACTTTCGGTACAAAACTTCGTTGTCCTTAATCCATCATCGCGTAAGCCAACTAACTTCCATCAATTCAAATGATCATGGATCTGAAAATTTAGCATAAAATACTATGAGTATAAGAAATACTCAGTAAGATACCATGCTTGGACTTTTATCATGATAATACTACACGAAAGAATACAATCAAACCCATACTTGCAGATCCATGGTGTTAACTTATGGTTTTTCATGCATAACTTAAGCATAAATATTACCATGAAAATCATAACTCTTAAGCATGGAAGTATCTTACCGTAAAACTTGAAGATCTTTGATTGAAATGTAAGTTGAAAGTGTTAAGCTCACTTCTTTTTCTTCCTTCCTTAGATTTCGGTTTTTGGCTCTCTTTTCAAATGTATAAGTGTTTTGTATAAATGAAGGAAATCTCTTTCTCTATGGCATGGATAAGGATATATTTATACTTGTATAAAAGGATAAGTATAAAAAGATATTTTTTAGTTTTATTATTTATGGTGGCCGACTTTGACCCCCCCTCTCTTTTTTTCTTTTTTTTTTTTTTTATACTTGTACACTTGTTTAATCTATGATCCAAATGTATGGTGGTGATGGATAACAAGTGGGGTTAATTATAAGTAATTAGTAGTCTGAAGACCTATATTTGCAAAGGAAATCTCTAATCTTCCAACTAATATAATCCAACCCTCTATCTTTCATTATTAGCACATGTATCCCAAATCTAAACTTATATCCAACTTACATATCCAAAAATTGTAGATCGTAAATTAATTTAATCATTTGGTCAATTGAAGTCCTAACAAAATAATCGACCACATTCAATTTCAATCTTGACTTAAGTTTCGACTAACTAATAACCATTTCATGTATACGTAACATTTAACACCTCATGCTTGTAGTCATTAGCTATCTCTAACGTTAACCACTACAAAGGTGGTGTCCCCTTTTCTTATGGCCAAAAATAGTACTGAAAGTTAAATCGCCATCTTAAAGAAATTTAAATCAGCATAAAATTTCGGAGTATTACAAGTAAGGTGTTGGAAACACTAGCAAAGTTATTGCTAAAGAGGAGTCATCTAAAAATAAACCACCTGTCAGAAGGAGAAAAAATGTCGGTGCTGGAAGTATGGGCAGAGAAATTACCAAAAAGGAATCATCTATGAGTAAATCATCTGGGAGAGGAATTAAATCAAGATTGAATAGGGGCAAAAGACGGACTCTATGCGCTCGTAGACCTGGGGAGGGGTTTGATGGAGAGAATGAACTATATAAGGGGAAGCTTGTTGGGACCGATTGACCAATAATGCAGGAATTGAGATTTAATAAATTTCACTTATTATAATTGAAGTATTGAATAAGATCACAAATACCCAAGAACAAGATTAAAGTAAAGAAATAAAAGAACTGGCAGAGGAACGATGTTATTTTATTCAATCTATGAAAGGAGAGAATTACAACAATAATGGCTTCATAATACTGAAAGAGGAGCCTTGTATTTATAGTATAAAATCTAGCCCTAAAAGAGTCCCAAAAAAGGTAAGAAATCTAATGCAATTTAGACTCCTATTTGAGTCACACTTCTAACAATCTCTACCTTAACTCAAATTCCGGTGCAACGAACGAAGCTCCAAAATTTTTCCACCTTGAGAAATAATCCTTCTGCATCAGAATGAACTGACCAATCTCCTCAACGCAATAACCAAACTCTCCACGATAACACGTTCCCCCGCCCGACGTCCACAAGCGACACCCGAACCCAAACCCGGGTTCCCAAAATTCCTCTTGGAATTAACAATCACTGGACAGGGTCGAAGCACACCATGTAGCAGAAACCACACCAAATGCAAAATCAGAAGGTCCCGTGCCAATATTGTCACCTTCAATGATTTCTAAAGCATTACAGACATCTCCAAAACTGTACCTACGCTCCATGAGTCCATTGGCATTACAAGAACACGGCGTACTCGCTAAAATTGTTGGCAAAAAGGAATCACCAACACTCCCTTGAGCAAAGTTCTTAACTGACCCAGAGCCAAACCCGAGAGGTACTGTACCAAATTGAATGTCCACCACGGTACTGAACTTGTCCAAATGTCTCTGAACTGGTTCTGCACTCCCCTGCAAGATGTACAACTGGGATTTTCTTCGTCCCTCCCGTACAACCCGGACACCCCTTCGAACCTTCAAGACTCCACCTCCACTAGAAAATTTATACCCTTTTTCATCCAAGGTACTTAGTGATATGAGATTCTTTGTCAAGTCTGGAACATGGCGAACCTAATCAAGTGTCCTCACTGTTCCATCATGTAGCCTCAATCTGACTCGACCGATTCCTGCAACCCGAAAAAATTGGTTGTTTTCCATGACAACTCCACCTTACTTCACCGTCTCATATGTTTGAAACAACGCCCTATTGGGATACATATAATACGAACAAGCAGAATCCATAATCCACTCCTCAGGTTTGGGTTCCCCGTCAGATACAGCCAACATCACATCTCCATTATCACAAAATTTTTAGCAATATTAGTCTCGTTCGAATTACCTGATTGCCCCGCATGATTTACATGTAAATCACCTTTACCCTGCAACTTGTCGCAATCTTTCTTGATGTGTCCTTTTCTCTTGTAGTAATAACAATACACATTGCTATACTTCACCTTCGATCTACCCCTCCGTCGATCACCATGAGTAACAAGAGCATCCCCACTCCTAGATGCAGGATCTCCAACCAACAACTCCATCTTTTCTTTTGAGAACAGGGCGTCGTATACCTCCTCAATGGATAAGTGTCACGACTATACAGAATAGTATCACGAAATGATGAAAAAGAATTGGGTAGCGAACACAACAGGACCAAGACTAGATCCTCTTCATTATATTTTACTTCCAACATCTCCAAATCTGCAACGATCTCCTCGAACACAGCAAGGTGGTCCTGCAGTGACCCTCCTTCCGCCATGCGATGAGAATACAACCTCTGCTTTAGAGTCTGTTTGCTCATCAAACTCTTTGTCATGCACAACTGCTCCAACTTGAGCCACAAAGCAGCCGTTGTCTTCTCCTTCAAAACATCTTGCAGCAAATTGTTGGATAAATGAAGTTGGATTTGCGCTAAAGCCTTCTTATCCTTCCGTTGTTTCTCCTCCATAGACAAGCTTGCTAACATCCTATCAAAATCCAGTAAAGCATCATCAAGATCCATTTGCATCAACACAGCTCTCACCTTTACTTGCTATAGCGAAAATCTTGTACTGCGATCCAATAGAGGAATTTCATACTTCAACGAATTCATCTTTAAAAAATCTCAATCAAATCAGGAAGAACTTGCAACACCCCAAACTAAGAAACTACCAAACGTACAAGGGGAAAAATAGTCCAGAACCATAATTTTGCCCAAAACTGAAATTGGACACCACCACAAGGTCCGTCTCGTCGTCCGGAGAAAACTGCCTGAAGACACCGTCGCTGGAAACCGCCGCACGCGCCTCCACTCTCCTCGTCGGAGTTCCACCGTCGGTGACCTGTGACCCTTTCTGGACCGTCTCTACCTGCTGAGTCCACTGGTGTGTTCGTTTCTCCAAACTCTTTTTGGTTTGACCAAAAAACGAAAAAACAGATCCGGCAGAAAATCGAAAAATTGGACAGATTCGTTTTTTGATTTTCTGGTAATTTTCAGACAATTTTTCGATCAATTTTAGGCCAAAAATCCACCAATAACCCCGCTCTGATACCACTTGTTGGGACCGATTGACCAATAATGTAGGAATTGAGATTTAATGAATTCCACTTGTTGTAATTGAAGTATTGAATAAGATCACAAATACCCAAGAACAAGATTAAAGTAAAGAAATAAAAGAACTGGCAGACGAACGATCTTATTTTATTCAATCTATGAAAGGAGAGAATTACAATAATAATGGCTTCATAATACTGAAAGAGGAGCCTTGTATTTATAGTATAAAATTTAGCCTTAAAAGAGTCTCAAAAAAGATAAGAAATCTAATACAATTTAGACTCCTATTTGAGTCACACTTCTAACAAAGCGCACGTTGCTCTCATGGATGATTGATTTGGGAACAGTTCTCCTTAAGGAGGAAGGTGATTTATAAGAAAAGAAATAGTACAAAATTGACGTTCGAAGGGAAGATTTATAGAGGTGGAATCTGTTGCGACTGTTGCAATAAAATGCACACCATTCGGGACTTTGAATCTCATGCAGGAAGTGAACTTCAAAAAATCATATAAAAATATCTATTTGGAATCTGGGGTTTCTCTTTTCCAATGCCTCAAAGACTCCTGGACTAAGCATTTGGCAACTGATCATATTGAATTTATTTCAGTGGATAAGAATGGTGATGATCCCAATGATGATATATGCAACATTTGTGCGGATGGTGGTGATTTGATGTGCTGCGATGCTTGTCCACTGGCATTCCATAATGTCTGCTTGGGTGTGAAGTACGTATATGGATCACTCTTTTCTTACCTTTTTTTTGTCATAACCTGTCTGTCTTTGTCATTAATTGTTTGATGCTATTTAAATACACGCCGAGATAAGCTTACGTTATTGCATGGATGCTTTTGACATTGCCATTTTTCAGCATTGCAGAGTTGCTTTTTTGGTTCTCTTAAATGGCTGCTAGTTAGGCAATTAAGTGTGCATCTCTTTTCGTAGCATTTGTGCTAGCTTTAATTTGTCACCTGTCTATTCTTAAAAATCAGACATAGTTTAAAGCATGATCAGTCATTATGCAATGTTTTAAAGCCAGGATGGAAACAAATTTCATTTTACTTGGTTGAATTATGGCATACTGCACTATTTATGGAAATCTGACATATCTTAGTTACAGGCTTTTGGTTGTTGAAAATAAGTTATGATATAACTTAAGTTAATTTTCTCCAACGTTTGATTATGTTACTGAAACCTAAATATTTTCATATGGTAATTCAAGAGAGAAAACTAGATTGTTGTTAGAAGACTAATTACTATGAAAAATATTAATATGTTGCAATTCTCTCCCCTTTTGTAAACTTAAGTGTAAATGGATATTCACATTTCGTGTTTTTCAGAAGGTTCCCTCTGGAGATTGGATCTGTGTATGCTGCTTGTGCAAATTTTGTGGAGTGGCCGGTAAAATCACGTCAGAGATCGACAATGATCATGATTTAGTTGTGTCTGAATTATTCACTTGCCGTCTGTGTGAGCAAAAATGTATGGTTTAGTCTCCATCCCAGACCAATTACCCAGAGATCTTGTTTGCTATTTGATCAAGTATAACGGGTATTGCAATGGTTTTTCTTTTTCACGGTTATTGCCTTTTGCAGTCCACGTGCCTTGCCTTCGTGGGAAGGATGCTAGACATATTGACTGCCACAATCTGTGTTTTTGCAATCCAGAATGCCAGAATGTAATTAGCTATCTTTATAATGCTACTGTTTGTTCTTCTACAGAATTTTGATGGTATTAGCTCTTGTTTGGTACAGATTTTAAGCCAATTAAAATTAATTTTTTTTTACCTTTATTTCACTATTCCAGCCGTCATTTTTGAATTCTTTTCTCACAAGTAGGACCCACTTTATCTCTAACGATCAAAAAATCAATTATCAAAATCCCTACCAAACAAGCACTTGGGTCATTTTGTTGTTAGAATAACATTTTGGTGGACTTTCTTAAAGATGCCACATACCCTTTTTTCTTAACCTTTGTAGCAAACGTGTTACTATTCAATATTTGCAGGACATGTTTGACATCATCAAACAACAAAAGTTTATATTGTGACTTTGAAGTGATGAGACTTCCCTCATACAGGATAGCTGGTAATTGTGAAGCTTAGCTTCTTTTTTAAACGTGCTATAGGATGGAAGTAAAGAAAATTGTAGTGCTTGTGTGGGGAGTGATTTTTTTGGACAATGTGTGGTTAAGAAGTTGAGAAAAGTTAATGCGAAAATGTGAAAAAATAATTTTTGGAGAATGGGTGGTTGAAAATGAGTGTGAAAGAAAAGTGATTCTCAAAAATCACTTTCAAACGAGGGCATAATATAAAAAAGCCTCTTGGTTTCAATCCCATATTGCTACGCCCTGAGAAATTTAGTTCAGTCATTTAGTTATAAGATAACATTTGGAAGGGAAGGTTTGACACATCCATTTGCACTTCTCTCATAAATATTAGTTTTATATGCCGAAATTTCTTTCAATTTGGGATGATTGAAGTCAAAACTTTGGAGATTTTAAATTATAAGTTAACACCAGGAGGTAAGCATTGACTTCATTACCTTTAGTTGGATTATCTGCTATTCATTTCTTATCTTCCCTGATGCACTCTGCAAAGTTGATTTTTTTAGCAAACTTCGTTTTACCTACATTTATTGAGGAATGCATTCAAAAGTTAGGCTATTTATAGCTCTTTTTTCTTCTTCCTTCGACTAACAATTTCTCGTCGTATTGTTTTTCTTTGGTGCAACTGCTTGATATATGACAATGTTATGGCTCTAATATTACGAGTCTTCAGATTTTTGATAACCTACAGGTACTGCTCGGGGTGATACATGAAATAGAAAAATGATATAAGCAGTGACACAGCAGCGGCTGAAAGTAATTCCAAATTAGCTCTTGCTTTTTCTATCATGGATGAATGTTTTCTACCTATCATTGACTGCCAATGCCGAAAGAATATTATTCACAATATGTTAGGTGTGTGACTCAAATTAGGAGATTGAAGAAGCATAATTTGACTAGAGTTGGAAAGGAGATCAAATTCCTAATTGTAACCTAATTTCTTACCTTTTGGGACTCTATTTAGGGTTTGGCCATGTAGTATAAATATTAGGCTCCTTTGTTAGTTTAGGTAGAGTAACGGATAGAAGCCAATTGTTAAATTTCTTTGTATTCTCCATATTGTTGAATTAATAAACATTGTCTTTTGCCATTAATCCTTGCTAAATTGCTTTGTATTCTCCATATTGTTGAATTAGTAATCATCGTCCTTTGCCATTAATCCTTTGTTTTTTTCTTTACTTCTAAACCTTGTTTTTCGGTATGTGATCTAGTATACTTCAATATTGTCATTACAATTTCGTTCTCTACAATCCGGTTTGGAATCAACGTGTGTTATTGAAGTTTTCGCGCCCTAACAACTGGTATCAGAGCGAGGCTATTGATTTTTCTATGGATTGGTTGAGATTTTTTCCGAGATGGCTGGGTTGAAGTATGGTATTCCACAATTAGATCACAATACAATGTTCTCGTTGTGGCAAGTAAAGATGAGGGCTGTTCTGGGGCATTGGATTTGGAAGATTCGTTGCTGGGTTTTGAGAGGATGCCAACTAGATGGACAACGGAGGAGAAACAACGGAAGGATCGAAAGGCTACGTCATTGATTTATCTTTATCTGTCCAACAACATTCTGTAAGATATCTTGAAGGAGAAATCGATGGTTGCTTTATGGTTGAGTTTGGAACATTTGTGTATGAATAAGAGTCTTACAAGTAAACTGGCTGTTAAGCGGAATTTATATTCCCATCACATGGTGGAAGGAAAGTCGTTGGAAGTCCATATTACCATGTTTAAGGAAATAGTTGCAGATTTGGAGACGTTAAAGGTTAAGTACGATGAAGAGGATCTTGTCTTGATTCTGTTGTGCTCGCTACCTGGGTCTTATCCGTCGTTTCAAGATACTATCTTTTATAGTTGAGATATTTTGACTATAGAAAATGTCTACGATACTTTACACTCAAATGAGAAGATGAAGCATTTGGTTGGAGTTACATCAAGGGATGAGAAAGTGATAAGTGATATACACTCATTATATTATGCCATTAATTTCATGATTTTGCTATCTTGGAGAGTATTTTGGAAGTGCTAATAAGTGATTTTTGTGTTGTTTTGTAGATTGATGGAAGTGGAGAAAACAAGAGCTAAAAGAGGCCAAAGGAAGGGAATAGGCAAAAGTTAGTGAAATTTGATGAAATGATCCAAAGTTCGAGGATTAAAATACAATTAATCAAAAGTTGTGTCGAAACTCATGATGAAGATCCGAGAGCGCTAGGAGTCAATTGGATGAAGGAAGGTGTCAAAGGGATCAAATTTAGTCAAAATATGATTACAAATTATTTTCCAACCGAAAAGTTACGCTCTGGAGTTTTTGGTCTCACATTGAGACCTATTTCTGACATAGCAAACCATCGAATTGGGAAATGATGTTTGAAGAAAAGTTATATTCCTTTGAGTTACATTTCCAACGCATTTTGAATCATTTCAATCGGACATCGGTTGAAGAAGTTATGGCAAAAATACTGAAAGAGGCAAACATTGCCTTTTCCACCCGAAGTGGGCGCCATGTGCTGAAAACAACAGTGAACGTGGTGCCGTGGCGCCGCTTGTGCGAAAAAATGGAATTTTATATTTTTGAAATCTTTTATTGGCCCAACTCAACCCTAATTCGTCCAATAACCCCAACATATTATAAATACCATAAAAATACCCCCTATTTTCAAAGGAGGATGAAAGGGGGCAAGATTGAAGAATTCAACCACACAACTTGAAGGAGGCAAAAATTGAAGACATCAAAAGGAAGGAGGAACAACATCAAGGAAGAAGATTGAAGATCTACCCAAAAGACTAGTTTTTTCTATCCTTTTCCTAATGTTGTTTATTATAATTTGTATGATTTTCATTTATTACACCATGAATTAAACAATTTATCAAGGGTTTGATATAGCCGAATCAAGATTATGGTTTGATGATTTTATAATTATTTCCTTGATTTTTCCACATATATTTAATTGTATCATGATTTTAATGCTTTCAATTGCCTGATCAACAATTGGATGATTTGATGCTAGTCAATTTCGGCGCTCGAGGGAGTGGAAATTTAGGCGTGATCATAAGAGTGATACATCATAGAATTTATAGGTTTCGAGAGAAAGTATAAATTTGTGAAGTTTACTCTATAAAAGAATCGGATCTTTATTAAATTCTTGATTTTCAATTTTGAATAGAGATGTTAGAATTGGGATATAGGGTTAATTTCTAATCGGTGCTCGAGAGAGGGGGTTAGAAATACATTAGGATTATTGCTTTTAAATATGGAAAAATTAATTAGAATAATTTGAATTTGTTAAATCATAATTTAAAGTTAGGTGAAATCAATCCCTAGGCCTTCTCATTTGATAATTTGTATTCCCTAATTTTGTCGCATCCAATTCACGTTAGATTAGTTTAATTTATTCAATCATAAAACATTAAATCTATTTAATCATTCATTTGTCTAAATAAAATAGAAATTGCACAATTATAGTATTTAGTGAAATTTAAATTACAATCCATGTGGGTTCGACACTCTTTACTTTATTACTATATTACAAAATTTGACACCGTACATTTGCGGTATAAAATCACGTTGCATAAATCGTGTGGCAGGAAGTTGTTGTATCTCAAGGTGATCGACGAAGAGGTAGATCGAGAGTCAGATTTAGCAATGTGACATGTTACTACTGCAAAAGGAAAGGACATATTCAGAAGGATTGCAATATGTTGTAGGTTTAAGGTGATTTAGCTGCAAATCGTAGGTGCAACCTTTGAATTCAGACAAAACTAATGTAGCTGAGAATTGTTCAAATAGCGAAGAGGTGATGTTGACCGTGGTATCTGATGTAGAGTCTAAGCCTGACAAGGAATGAATTCTTGATTCAGCTTGTTTGCATCATATGTATTCCGATAGGAATTTATTTTAGATATATGAAGCTATTTAATAAGGTGAAGTTCTAATGAAAAACAACCAATCTTGTTGTATTGCTGAGATCGGTCGAGTCAGATTGAGGCCGCGGGATGGAACATTTAGAACAATTGATCAGGTTTGACATGTTCCTGACCTGAAAAGAAATCTCATTTCGTTAGGTACCTTGGATGCAAAAAGGTATAAATTCTCTAGAGGATGTGGTGAGGTCCGAAAGGGAGTCCGGATTGTACTGGAGGGATGGAGGAGATCCTAGTTGTACATTTTGCAGAAGAGTGTAGAACCTATTAGGAGATATTTGGACAAGTTTAGTACTGTGGTGGAAGTTCAGTTTGGTACAGTATCTCTTGGGTTGGGCTCTGAGTCATTTCAGAACATTGTTAGGGAGAGCATTGGTGATCTTGCTTTGCACCAATTTCGACGGGTACACTGTGTTCAGTTGCTGGGGCAGGACTCATCGAGCATAGGCATCGTAGTGTCAGCAATGTCTTGGATGCTTTTGGGGACGTTGAAGGCGATAGTTCCAACAAGGGGCTTTCTAATCAATCATTTGATTTGGTTCTTGCTACAGGATGTGCTTCGGCCCTGTATGATCAACATTAATTCTTTGGTGAAATTGGAAGCCCCAAGTTTGGATTCGGGTGTTGGTTATGGGCATCGGGTAGAGGACGAGTGTTTGGTTTATATGGAGTGGTTACTATGTTGAGGAGATTCGGTCAATTCATTTCGTTGCAAACGGATTTGAAATCTTTGAGTTTCGTTCATTGCACTGAAATTTGAGTCAAGGTGGAGATTGTTAGGAATGTGACTCAAATTAGGAGATTGAAGAAGCATAATTTGACTAGAGTTGGAAAAGAGATCAAATTCCTAATTGTAACCTAATTTCTTACCTTTTGGAACTCTACTTAGGGTTTGGCTGTGAGTATAAATATTAGGCTCCTTTGTTAGTTTGGATAGAGTAACAGATAGAAGTCAATTGTTAAATTGCTTTGCATTTTCCATATTGTCGAATTAATAAACATCGTCCTTTGCCATTAATCCTTTGTTTTTTCTTTACTTCTAAACCTTGTTTTTCGGTATGTGATCTAGTATACTTCAATATTGTCATTACAATTTCGTTGTCTACAATCTGGTATGAAATCAATGTGTGTTATTGGAGCTTCCGCGCCCCAACACAATATTGTCTATAGCTGTGGGTAAGTACTTAGAATTTATAACAACTGCTAATTTTTTTATAGAATATGTAACAGAAAGAGTTTCATATTATTTGAATGTTGTCATTTATGTTTGTTTTGAGGTTGATAGCATACGCATAAGTGACGATAACCGAGATTCTTATTGAGAAGTTTCCTGCATTCTTCAGTCTGCTTTATGATGATGTTTCAGAAATCCAAAATCATGTTTTCTCAAACAAATACTGTTGACCCCAAAAAGTGCGCCAACAGATGCCGGTTCCACCCGCGCTTGCGTGGGCGAATGTCCAACACGCTAAGACACATGGACGGTCTAAAATGAGCGGTTCAAAGAGCGTGGGAGTAGCCTAACGATGCGGGACAGTGACGTTCGAAATTCGACGGGTTGTTCGTAATCCGATTGTACAATAATTACCAACCGGTGTTCATAAATGTATATGTAAATGTGTATAAACTCGATTTGTGTATTGCAAGTAAAATGAGAAAGAGTTGAGTAAATGTAGTTCTTTGTATTGATTCTTGTATTAGCCCTTTGATATTACACAAGGGAAGTATTTATAGTAGTACATATGAAATGGGAGCCCTTGGATGAAGTGGCACGTGGCCTCATCTCTTTAGTTCAAACATCTTTTCCTAGGTATGGGTTTTGACTTGCTAGCTTACGACGCATTTATTGCTTGTGCAGGGCCTCCATACTAGTGACAAGATTTGACTTTTATGCTTATGACAAACGTTTCATCAATCATTCGAATAAGAGCTGTGCAGGCGATCTCTTGGAAGAAGTGACCATGGAGGATGTTTCCTTGTGGTTCAGAGGCTCGCGCGTCAGCTTCGGGGCTTCGGCCATTTGTCATGATACTTCCACTTGAGGGCCTCAGCTGCTCTCAACAGGTTCCAGTAGCCTGGCTTCAGTTCGTTGGCCTCGGTCAATGGGCCTCAGACAAAAAGGAGCCTCGACAGATGGACTTCGGCTCGAAGCAGTTCGGATGTAGCCCACCTCAGCATTGTGTGCTACCTCGACAGGAATGCCACGTGGATCGCAATGAATGGGCCATTGTCCCAGGTAGGTTGGCCAAGTGTGATAACACGCAACAAATACAACTAAATGTGAGTCATTGTGCTGTAGATTATAGTTGACATTGTGCCTGTGTTACTGAAACTATGCTTCCTAAAAAGGTTTCTTTGTTTGAAGTCTTTCTATTCATATTAAATGGCATTCAAGTATGTTCTATTTGGACTTTACAAATTAAAAATTTCTAAAATATATGCCAAGTTTCATAGCTACTAGATACTTGACCTTTGATAATTTTTAAACTAAACTCCCTAGTAAGTTTCCAGTTTCCAATGGTTTCTTTCCATAAATGTGTATATTAGCAATGCTTGGAAAAGAATTCTCTTATATAATTTGTTAAATCTTTTCTAAGTTACGCTTTCGGTGAAGGCAAAGTAATCTACTATATGCAACTTATTGCTGGCCTAACAAAATGCATCTTTTTTATTTTAATTCTTATTGGTATTTTCAGGTCAAACCTTGACGGCTGAACTACGGTGGGCTCTGTACCATTACTCTAGAGAAGGGTGATGAAATTGTTGCAACAGCATCTATAAGGTTGTCTGCACTTGATTTTTATTCCCAAAATTGCATAAAAGTTTTGTTTATTTCTTTATTTTCCATCCCAGATAAGATTGTCGAGATTATTCTGTATTATTACTTAGAAGTCAAATAGAACTCATTTCATTAATTTTTAATGCATTGAAGATTACTTCTTTTTGCATTATTCAAGATCCTCTTCCACAGAGTTCTAAAATGGTTAAATCTAATATCACCAGTCCAAGTATTTACTATAATTTTTTCCCATTGATTTTCTATGTGGTAAGTATCTTGTCCAATATTGGAAAATGAGATGTGAAACAATGAACACTAACATTTACATATTTATGATCTCTGAAAATAGGATCCATGGGAGTCAGTTAGTCGGGATGCCTTTCATTGGAACTCATTTGAGGCATCGACATCAAGGGATGTGCAGCAGGCTTCTGAAGGCAATTGAAACGGTAAGATTTTGTTTCTTTGTGAACTTGTCAGAAGCACAGGTTACTATTTTATTTTCTTTAGCGTTACCCCCCCCCCCCGCCAACCCCACCCCTGGGTATTTAATTCTCAATGGGTTACGGGAAAAATGTTGGAAGACCCCTTAAGTTTTTCCATAGTTCAATCTCTGAACTTTGCTTTTGGATTTCTGTATTGTTCTCATGGGGTTGAAAGGCTTGTGTACATTTTACTATAGTCTTGATAAGTACCTTATTATGGACAAAACTCAATAAGACTTGAATCCGTTTGGCTAAGCTTAAAAAGTTAACTTATAAGTAAATAAGATTGTTTCATAACCGTGCTCTTATTCGTTCGGATTAGCTGTCTCCTGGTTTTATGCTTTCTTAAGCTGCAAATAGCTTCTCAGGTTCTCGGCTCTCTTGGTGTTGAGAAACTGGTCTGCAATATATGAACTTAATGAAACATGGAAAAATGTTTTTCATTTTGTACCTCTTGAAGAGTCAAAGTCAAAGAGACGAGAAATGAGGCTCATGACTACAGTAGCGTTCCCAGGGATTAATATGTTAATGAAACCTCTACTAAAGAAAACTTTGCAAGAAGAGCCTACTGAGGATATCAGTGGTCAAGTCCAAAATAGGGATGAAGTTACTTCTAAGGTTGATTCAGGTGTCGACTTGATTAATGGCTTCTCAGCTATGGAATTGACTGATGTTGGAACAGAGCATCAAAGAATGCAAGAAGATCCTCATAAGGGTATTGATATCCAAGCTGCATCTGAGGTCGAAATCCACAATCTCGATGAAGTTGCTGCTATGGTTGATTCAAGTGCCGACTTGACTAACGGCTTCCTAGCTATAGAGTCGACTGAAGTTGGAACCGAGCATCAAACTATGCAAGAAGATCCAAACAAAGATATCGAATTTGCTGCTGCTTATGAATCAGGTGTTGATGTGACTAATGTTCTTGAATAATGCATCTGAAGTGAAATCTGATACAGCCGGCGTTGAAGAATCTTCAGGCCAAGAAAATCACCTCGATAATCATGATGCCAACGCTGAATCTTGCTGATGTGAATTCTGGAGGGAAAGCTGAAGAAGAGGAACAGGAACTCTGAATTTCGTCCGGTCCTGACAGACACAAAGATACGGGTAACCTCGTGAAGGGGCCGAGTGATTGAAGTTTTCTTCATCGTATAAACTTGATTTTGTATAGGGGAATCATACCCGGGTTTTCGATTACGTGTTTGTAACTAATTTTTAACGTTCATTTTTGGTAATAGGGGAGAGTAGTCCTTATTGACCTTTTTATCAAATGCTTTAGAACTTATGTTTTTGGGTAATAGAGAAGAGTTTTCATTTTAATATCTTTTAGCGCTTGATTATTTTTAAATTTTTAATTAATATTAATACGTATGTTTAACCTCGTATTGAACTACATGCATTGGATTTTATAGAAGAATCAGCACTCTTGGTCCCTGATACTACCAAAAATCGTACATGTTGATTTCCTGAGCTTGAGGACTTTGAATAAGCACGATCATGGTCTTCTGGTTCCTGAAACAAAGGCAACGAGGTGTGTTCTCGTCGACCCTCCGATGTTTAAGTCAGAAAGAGAATTATATGCGTGATGCTATAAACTAGACAATAATGAAAGAGTACCTAAATAATGACCCATGGTTCTGTATTTATAGTGGTGGGTGACATTCTCCTAGTAGGACTCAACTATCTAGGAATCCTTATCCGATAGAGTCCCATGAGAAAACAGCATTTGAATCCTACTGTGATTAGAAGACCAATTATTAAGAGGACTCTCTTGGATTTAGGAGATGTGGTTTGAGGTATTTGTGTCAGATAAGAGTTCTCAGGGGATAGACCTTCTCCTTAGTACGAGGAAGATGGTAGTTGAGGACCTCAAGGGATTTTCCCGATGTCTTATTCCCGAGGACATTCCTGTATTCTGTGATAATTAGTTGAACCATCAAGGTCGTGCACAGGATGCGTCGAAGACTTAGTTGAATCCCGAGCACTAATGATCGGGTAACGTAAAAGAAGGTTAGCCATAGTCATCGGGATAATATCGTGCTCAAGTTATGCAGGAAATGTCAGTATCACTGACCCTCGTGCGCCTATGCTTGAAGCCTTCGCTCGAGGATGTGGTGCAAAGAGGTTTGAAGGCGACTAGTGTGCAAATGCTCAGGGGGTTTTGAAGACAGGTGTTCAGAAGCTGACGTGGTGATGACATCAGCCCTAAACAAGTAAGGCGATGGAAGGCTTGAGCCCTTCGATGGCGGACACATGGTGTGATTAGACGGTTGTGCAAGTGACTTTTTTGCTCCCACTCAGGCCTTCTATAAGTACCCCTTTCGCTATTCATTTTTTACTTTTTCACTCTCAATAAATTTTTCTCGCAATCGTCGGTATCAGGTAAGAGCTCGAGAACTTAAGTTGTTTATTTAGAAAGGTCTTAACTTGGGATAGGATGTCGAGTAGTGAAGGAGACACAAAGTCTTCGGGGTCTAGGTCCACACCCGTGGAGTTAGGACAATATATAGTGCCAATGGCAGTACCTATTAGTGCTCAGCCTTGAGCTCAGGATAATCCGACGTTATTTAGATACCCCGATCAACCCTGTAGGTTTAAGGAACACCTAGTAATATTGACGGCTAGGGAATATGGCCTTATGCCGGGTTGCGATATTAGACATCCCAAGGATGGGGATAGGATGGCATTAGCTCGGGACAAAGAGTTTGTGATTTTCAGAGATTTTCTAAAGGGGGGTTTAGGTGGCTCGTGTACCCATTCTTTGTCACCCTGTTGTCTGAGCATAATATGAGCCCCAGGCAGCTACTGCCGAACGGGTGGAGGATGCTGACCTATTTTTTTGTAGCTTGTAGGTACCTAGGAATTACCCTGACCTATTTTTTTGTAGCTTGTAAGTACCTAGGAATTACCCCATACCTAGACTTATGCAGAATGGTGTTCGACCTGAAACAACTTTCCCAGTTCACATGTTCTGCCTACCTTTCGTCCCGATGAGGGTTTAGGATCCCAATGATGCCTAGTTCGTTAAAAGGGCGGAAGGAAAAATGGTTTTACGTCGTGACTTAAGATCCCCGACCTTCCTTTCAGTCCCCAATGGGTGTTACCGGATACCGCGAGGTTTTGTAAGGGTCATGCCTATTTTGAGTCCTTAGAGAGGGATGGGCTGATGTTAGAGAATCTCGAGCCTTTGATGTATGATATAGATGACGTCTTCGGGGATAACATCCTTGATCTCGCGAATGTGAAAGGCGTTGAGGGTAGGATATGCACCTTCAATGCCTTCTTTATTCTACCTATATTTGTTAATGCTCGTGCTAATGACGTGTTATTCTGCAGAAATGATGTTCGACCTTACTGCCCTACGTCAGGCAGTTAGCAAGAAATCGAAGGTCCGCCAGGCTCGGGCTCCCGACCAAAAGAGGGGACAAAAAAGACCTCGAGATTCAAGACTCGAGAAACAGAGGAGTGCCCCGGACGAATCGTCCCAGCAAAGGGAAAAATCCCCGGCCATGGAGTGGGAGAGGGTTGAGCGCCCAACCCCTCAGGGTACACCTCGGGGAATTCCTCATCCTAGAGAGCACATCGAAGTGGTCGACCTCGAGGACGAGGCTCTGCCGCCATGCTCTGTCTCTTCAGAGGACCATACACGATGACAAATTTTGTCGAGCATTGTGGACCAGTACTGAGGAGGTATTGGCTTTAATGAAGGCATGAGGGCCCTCGAGGCCATGACGCTGAAGGTACGTCGGTCATGTGACCTAAAATTATCAGTTTAAGCATTTTTACATCCTTTTTGATCGGGATTTTATTAAGCTTCTGTTCGTCCTATTTTTTCCAGACGTTAAGCATTGCTCGAGGTCTCTCTTTGAAGGGGAAAGATGAGTCCTCCAAATTAGCTGACCTCGAGGACTCCCTCACTGCTCGTGATAGAAGAATTGTCAATCTTGAGGCCAAGCGTGCTCAGCTGCTGAGGGAGCATGAGAAGATAAATAATGAGCTCATGAAAGCTCGAGAAGAGTTTGGTGTTATAAAGGATGAGGCTGAGGAAATGAAGCTCGAGCTAAAAAATAGTCATAGGGATTATGAAGGAAGGCTGGTTCAAGCTCGGGCGGATGCCGTCGAGTAGTTTAAGAAGTCTGACGTTTTTAATGAGCTCAATGGTGAATACGCAATGGGCTCGTACTTTCATGCCCTGAAAGAGGCTCGAACATTCATCCGCTCGTAGCTAGACGCAAGGCCCAAGGACTTGAAGACTATTCCATAGGTGGCTGAGGACCTCGCCCTCTCCAACTCGGAGGAGAATGTTGATGACGCGGAGGTCGACATCGAGGGTGACGATGCCGAGGAAGACCAACCCAACCAGAATATCGAGGACTAGACTTCTTGATCATATATATTGAACATAATGATATTTGTCTTTGTGTTTTGGGAAAATTCAAGTATTCTGCTCGATCTTATTTAATGTATTACTTATCATTTTTTCTAGGCACGAGGACTTGTATGGCTGATGTCTTGGGCATCTTGACGATCAGGACAAATTAAATAGCTTGACGTTTAAGACGAATTAAATAGCTCGACGTTTAAGACGAATTAAATATCTAGACGCCTAAGATGAATTGATATCTCGACGCCTTAGATGAATTAACATATCGACGCCCAAGATTAATTAAATATCTCGATGCCCAAGATTAATTGATATCTCGACGCCCAAGATTAATTGAGATCTCGACGCCCAAGACGAATTGACATCTCGACGCCCAAGACGAATTGACATCTCGATGCCCAAGACGAATTGAGATCTCGACGCCTAAGACGAATTAACATCTCGACGCCTATGATGAATTAACATCTCAACGACTACGAGGGTGACAATCCTGGTTGAAGATTAAGGAAGGCCTTATACATGCGTACAATCGGGTCTGTGCTGATTCTCGAGCTGTAGTGATGCAAAATCCCGAGCAACACGTGGGTGATTTTACGAGTTTTTGCGTTCTCTATGTTCGGGGTGTTGTGTGATGGAGAACTTGATGAATGTCGAGGCGCTTTGTACGTACCTGTACGGCGCAAGTCCTTAAGTCGGTCACTTCGCACTAAGGTTTTTTATGTAGCTTGCACAGGACAAGGCTTTCTGTTGCTTGCTCGGGGCAAGGCTTTTTGGTGCTTGCGCGGGGCAAAGTTTTGAGGTGCCTGCTCGGGGCAAGGCTTTGAGGTGCTTGCTCGGGGCAAGGCTTTGAGGTGCTTGCTCGGGGCAAGGCTTTTTGGTGCTTGCATGGGGCAAGGCTTTTTGGTGCAATGATCTTATCTTGAGAATTAGCTTTATTCATAGTATATTTTGAAAACTGACTTGGCACGTAGGCCTTATTTTTAAGATATGGTGAAGCAAGTTACTTGTGATATACCTTTAAGTTTTCAATGTTCCATGGTCTTGGGAGTGGTCTTCCTGAAGTATCCTTCAAACTGTAAGCACCACCTGGGAGCTGTCGTATGACTTCAAAGGGCCCTTCCCAAATTGGTCCGAGTTTTCCCAGAGCATGACCAGCGGCTTCTACTCTTCTCAACACCAAATCTCCAGCTCTGAATCTTCGCGACCTCACCTTTTTATTGAAATACTTTGCTATTCTGTCTTGATAAGAGGCCATTCTTAAGGCTACTTGATCACGAACTTCTTCTAAGAGGTCGAGATGTTTAGTGGTGCACACTGCTTCTTCGGTATCAACTCTTCTTTGGCTTGGTAACTTGATTTCGATGAGAATGGTGGCTTCAATTCCAAAAGCTAACATGGAGGAGATCTCCCTGGTGGCGGTTCTGTGGGACGTCCTATATGTCCAAAGTATGGAAGGCAACTTGTCGGACCAAGATCCTCTTGCATCTCCAATCCTTGTTCGGAGGTCTTGCAATATAATCCGATTGGTGACCTCGGCTAGATCATTACTTTGGGGATGAGAGACTGATGTCGGTGATTAATCCCTAAGTTGGAACAAAAATCCTTGAATTGTGCATTGTCAAACTGCCAGCCGTTATCAGTTATGAGGACCTTTGGTATCCCGAACCTACATATGATGGACCTCCAAACGAAAGCTCTTATCTTAGGCTCTGAGATCATTGCCAAGGGCTCGGCCTCTACCCATTTCGTAAAGTACACCACTGCTACAACTACGAACTTCAATTGTCCCCTAGTTATCGAAAATGGACCGAGGATATCAATCCCCCATTGCTCAAACGTGGCCGAGCAACTGATGTTTGTGATGTCCTCTATGGGAGTGGATAACATTGCCAAACCTCTGGCACTTGTCACACTTTTTTACATACTCTACAGTATCCATCCTCATGGTAGGCCAGTAATATCCGTACCTTATCAGTTTAAAGGCTAATGCCCGAGCTCCTTGATGATTCCCGCATACTCCTTCATGAACTTCTTCAAGGGCTTGGGAGGATTCCGAAGGCTTAAGGCACCTCAGATACGGAAGTGAGAGGCTTCTGCGAGATAAGACCCCATTAATAATGCAATACCTTGGAGCTCTTAACTGGATGTTCCTTGCTGCTCGAGGATCTTCTGGAAGATTGTGATTTGTTATGAAATCCACAATTGGGTCCATCCATGACGGCTCATGATCAATGTCCATGACCCCAATGGTTGTATTGATGCTAGGTTCGGTCACAAATCTGACATGTATTGTCCTGTCAAGTCCATCTACTCCCATGAACACCAGCCTTGATAAGGCATCTGCCTTGTAGTTGTCAGCCCAGGCAATCTTCGCAATTTCACAACTCTTCAATTTTCGTCGAAGATCATGAACTTTCAAGCAGTATAAGTCCATTTTTTCGTCTTTCTTCTCGAATGTTCCGTCAATCTACCCAACCACTAGCTGGGAATCACTAAAAATTTTGATGTTTTCAAGTTCAAGATTAATGGCAAGTTCCATCACTATAATGACAGCCTCGTACTCGGCTTCATTATTGGTTGCCTCGAATTCAAACCTAAGTGCACATT
Source organism: Olea europaea var. sylvestris (assembly GCF_002742605.1). Taxonomy (NCBI): domain Eukaryota; kingdom Viridiplantae; phylum Streptophyta; class Magnoliopsida; order Lamiales; family Oleaceae; genus Olea; species Olea europaea. The sequence continues at coordinate 473,207 of NW_019240124.1, forward strand.
GAATGTCTATGAGCATGTCCGAGCTCGTTATGATGACCCCTGCACTCGAGCCCGAGGAGTTTGATACTCCATCCACGAAAATTTGCCAAACATCTGTCGTAGTGCTCGAGCTCTCATCTGGACCCCGAGGCCTTGGGGTGAGTTCTGCAATAAAATCCGCTAGGGCTTGGGCTTTGATGAATGGACGGGATTTGAACTCTATGTCAAACTCTCCTAGTTCAATTGCCCACTTTAGTAACCTACCTGAGACGTCTGGCTTTTGAAGGATGTGTTTCAGAGGCTGATTGGTGAACACCACAATGAGATGAGACTGAAAATATTGTCGAAGCTTTCGTGCTGCCACTATTAGGGCGAGGGCAAGTTGCTCGGCCAAAGTGTACCTAGTCTCTGCATCAAGTAGAACTTTACTTACATAATAAATGGGATGCTGGGCTCTATTGACCTCTTTCACCAAAACGTCGCTCACTGTATTGTGAGACACGACTAAGTACAACAACAAAGTATCCCCAGAATCAAGTTTAATGAGGATAGGGGGAGACGCCAATGTCTATTTGAGCTCCTGAAAAGCCTTCTCACACTCCTCGTTCCACTCAAAGGATTGGCTGCCTCTAAGAACTTTGAAGAAAGGGAAGCACTAGTCTGCTGCTTGAGACATAAACCTGTTCAGGGCTACTACCCTACCTGTTAATTTTTGGACTTCTTTCTTAGTCCTGGTCAATTCCATTGCTGCCAAGGCCTGGATCTTATCGAGGTTTGCTTCTATCCCTCGGTGAGTGATCATGAAGTCCAAAAATTTTCCCAATGCTACACCGAACACACACTTCTCTGGGTTGAGCTTCATCCTATATTTTCGTAGGGTGGCGAACACCTCCTCCAGGTCGGATATGTGCTGCTCTACCTTCTTACTCTTTACAACCATGTCGTTAACATAGGCCTCGATGTTCTTCCCTATCAAATTGGCGAAGACCATGTTGATGAACCTCTGATATGTTGCCCCTAGCATTTTTCAACTCAAAAGGCATCACCCTATAGCAGTATATGGCAGAATCAGCCATGAATGAAGTCTTCTCTTGGTCTTCCTCGGCCATGAGGATTTGATGATACCCTGAGAATGCATCTAAGAAGATGTACAACTTATGTCCGAATGTGCTATCCACAAGATTGTCAATCCTGGGTAGCAGGTAGTTGTCTTTAGGGCACGCCTTATTGAGATCTGTAAAGTTGATGCAGACCCTCCATTTACCACTGGCCTTCTTCACAAGAACAATATTAGCGAGTCAATCGGGGTATTAGACTTCCCTTATGAACCCCACTCTCACCAGTTTGCTGACCTCTTCCTAAATGACCACACGTCTTTCCGGCGCAAACTGCATCTTCCTTTGTTTAACAGGTTTGGCCCCTAGACTTACATTGAGTCTATGGACTGCTATTTCAGGGTCTATCCCTGGCATATCCTCGACCTTCCATGCAAAAACATCGATGTTGCGGGACAAACAATTGACGAGTTCCTCCCGGAGACTGGCCTTGAGACCCCGACCAATAGTTATCGTTTTTCCATGCTCGAGCTCAACCACTTCCAATTCCTCAACCGGGGCAAGTCTACCCCTTGGTTCGAGCTCGACCTCGAGCTCGAGGTCTGAAAGTTGCATGACATCTGTACTCATACCTCGAATGCTAGTAATATAGCACTGTCTAGCAGCTGTTTGGTCTCCTCGAACTACTCCGATGCCATGGCCTATTAGGAACTTCATGGCTAGGTGGAAAGTTGATACAATGGCTTGGATCTTGTTCAGTAGGGGTCTTTCGAAAATGATGTTGTAAGCTATATGAGTGTTAACCACTTGGAAGGGTGTGATCTTTGTGCATTACCAGAACCCAATGTAAGCGGAAGCCCGATGATGCCCTCCGGAATAATGACTCTACCACCAAATCCAAGTAGAGGAGTTTTTACTGCTTTGAACTGTTTGAGAGAGAGCCCCATTTTAGCGAAAGCCTCCTGTGAGAGTATATTTGTTGCACTCCCATTATCAACCAGAATCCTCTTTACTTCAAAGTTAGCCACAATTACAAAGACGACCAAGGCATCGTCATGAGGATATGATACTCCTTCCAAATCTCTTGCTCCAAAGGTAATGTCTTTGAGTGTATCATGAGATTCCTTTGAGGTATGAGCATGTTGGCGAGCATATTGCTTTCGCCCACTATTTGTGTCTCTTCCAGATGCTATGCCTCCAATGATAATATTAATGGTCCCGGCAGTGGGTTGAGCATTGCTTCTGGTCATTTATCGAGCGTTTATCATGACCAATGTAATTCCTTAAAAGTCCTCTTTTAATGAGGGCTTCAATTTCCCACTGCAAGGCTTGACAATCCTCCGTGGTATGCCCATGATCTCGATGAAATTCACAATACTTGCTCGTATCTCTTGTGTCAGGAGGCGACTTCATTCTTGAAGGCCACTTCAATTCTTTCATATCTTTGATCTCCATTAAGATATTTGCCTTGGAGGTGTTTAATCGGGTAAGAGGCCCTGGTGGACCTTCATTCTTGTGCTTTTCCCGAGGATACTCTGGCCGGGGAACGGGATCATGTTGCTTCTTGTTCTCGACCTTTTCATGGGAAGGACCAGATCTCCTTGGATTCAGTGTTTTCTCCATATTAATGTATTTTTCAGCTCGGGTAAGGAGCTCGGTCACTGTCTGCGGAGGGGTATTTGATAAGGACATCTTGAAAGCTTAACATCTTATGGCATAAGTGTTGGCGGAGACAGCCGCTGTGATGAGAAGGTCGGGTATTTGAAACATTTCTTTGTTAAACCACGTTATAAATCCTCGTAGGGTTTCATTTGGTCCCTGGAAAAGTTGCATGAGAGAGGTCGCAGTCTTTCTGATTCCCTTGCCACTTGCAAAGAAGGCTGAGAACTTATCAGCCAAATCTGAGAATGAGGCTATGGAGTTGGGCTCAACTAATCCCTAGCAGCATTAGTCAGCGTTTGCAGGAAGGCTTTGCACATAACCTGATCCAACGCAACTTGCAAATTCATGACATCAGTATATACATTGAGATAGTTGATTGGGTCGGTCGTCCCATGCGAGGATATTTGAATATGTCGGGTAGGGAATATGACAATATTTCCAGCGTGAATGGAGTGTTAGGGGTAAAACCCGTTGGCCCCCGAACATTTCGTTGCAGGCCAGCTGTAATTCTTTTTTGAATGATCTCGACAATCTCACCGAAATCCATGGCGACCGATCTCGAGCCCAAGGCCATATTGCTAATACCCGAGGTTCCTACTCCGCCAGTTGTGGGGTTCGGTGGTCAGGCTCGAGCATCAACCATAAAACCACCATGCTTTGCCTGCGCTGGTGATGGATGCGAATTTCTTTGACTTAACAGTTGCGTGAGCGTGGCCACCTGCTGACGGAGCTCTTCAAAGGCTTTGATTATGACGACCGCCGGCTGGGGTGCGGACACTCCTAACGACTCTTCTTGAGGAGCCGGTTGATCTTCAGCAGGATGAGGGATGGGAACGGATGAGCTTGTAGGAGGAAGTCCTGATCGCGTGTTAACCATGGCTTTTGGTAGCACTTCCCACAGACGGCGCCAATGATGCTACCAAAAATCGTACCTGTTAATTTTTCGAGCTTGAGGCTTTGAATGAGCACGATCGTGGTCTTTTGGTTCCTAAAACAAAGGCAACGAGGTGTGTTCTCGTCGCTCCTCCGATGCTTAAGTCAGAAAAGGAATTATATGCGTGAGGCTATCAGTTGGAGAATAATGAAAACGTACCTGAATAATGACCCATGGTTCTGTATTTATAGTAGTGGGTGACATTCTTCTAGTAGGACTCAACTATCTGGGAATCCTTATCCGATAGAGTCCCATGAGAAAGCAACGTTTGAATCCTACTGTGATTAGAAGACCAATTATTAAGAGGACTCTCTTGGATTTAGGAGATGTGGTTTGAAGTATTTCTGTCAGATAAAAGTTCTTAGGGGATAGACCTTCTCCTTAGTATGAGGAAGATGGTAGTTAAGGACCTCAAGGGATTTTCCCGAGGACATCCATGTATTCTGTGATAGTTAGTTAAACCATCAAGGTCGAGCACAGGATGTCCCGAGGACTTAGTTGAATCCCGAGCACTAATGACCGGGTAACGTAAAAGAAGGTTAGCCGTAGTCATCGGGATAATATCGTGCTCGGGTTATGCAGGGAATGTCAATATCAGTCCCCATTTTTTAAATCCATTTTTCATTGAACTAAAATTTTTAACCATACATTTCATGCCCAATTGAGTGAAATTATTGAGTTTGGTCCAGTTATTTTGAAATCTAATGGTGTTCTTCTGTAGCGATTTAAGGGGTTGGTTTACTTTTAAGCATGCTTCGTTTGTTTTGCTTTTTATTTTTTTTGGACACACTTGACATGATATTAGAACCATGTTTAGATATATTTTTGGTTGGTATTAATCCAGATATGAATGGTCAAGTAGAGTTTGGAGCATTCCAAAAACTTGGAAATCCAATGACGAGAAGATAGGTAGTAATAGTAGGGCTGGACAAATCTCCCGAACCGAACCGACTTAACCAAACCCAAACCGAACTGAACTGAACCCGACGGTTCTTGTCAAATTAAATACCCGAACAGGTATCTGAATTGAGAACCGACGGGTACGGTTCGGTTCTCGATTTTAGACCAAGAATCGAAAAATCAAATAAAAATCGAATCTTTCTAATTTTTTTTTATATTGAGTAAATCAAATTATTTTAATTTTAATTTTTTCTAAACAAATTAACAATTTCTAAGTCCAAATTTTTGGCTCAATAATTTGTTTTATTTCTAATTTTTTAATTTTTGACACAATTGCCCATTTTATTGTTTCATTTCTAAGCCCAACAAAATCCAATTCACTAAATAACCCTAAACACCTACACTAAAGTGCATAACGTTGTCTCGATTCTTGCATTCACTCTCGTAGCCTCGCTAATATTTCAAAACTTATACAATCATCGGTCGACACTGTGACCTCCGATCGAAATTGTGACCTCCACCGACTGAAACTTTGACTGTAGCGATCATTTGAACAAGGTAGTCTACTAGTCTCTGACATTCTAAAACTATTGAATGTATCATTAGTTGTATTTGTATAATGTTATTATAAATGTTAAAAAATTTAATTATAGTACAGAACCGAACCGAACCGAATGGAACCGAACCTGAACGGTTCTATAATTATATTTGAACCCGACAATTCCATTTACTAGATATCCGAAAATTTTGGTTCCGTTCGATTCTCTTTAGAATCGAACCGAACCGAACCGACCCGCGCCCACCCCTAAGTAATAGGGATCCACGAGTTTTATTAAATTTTCAATAACATTTCATCAATTTATCTAAACCAAAGAGGGTGATAAGAGCCAATGTTGACGTTTCTTTTTTTTAATAAACTCTTAAGCCAAGCAAAACTCGAGCGGTTGGGCCCTTGTGCTTGCGTGAAAGTAGAAATTCCAATAAGGCCAACTCGAAATTTGTGTTTTCACTTTCATTAAATTATTTTTGAGCATTATTTCTTTTTATATACTTTTTAATATACCCGATTTAACTTACAAAACCCTAGCTTTGTCCAAAAAAGTTTTAAAATACCTCCTCCTTTTATCAATAATATAATATTCTGCCAAATTTGCCACCTGTCTTCAGTGTTCGGAGTACAAACGAACAGCAAGTGAAAAAGGTCCAATTATTTTTGTCTTGGGTCTGAATAACCCTCTCCATTGCTCATTTCTTCACTCTACCTTCATTTTCTCCTATTTTTATTACTTTATTGTGCATTCCGGCTAAAAGTGTGACGGCGTAGGTTGGGCTATGTGCTCAAGGCGAGCCTTGCAGTATGGACTACATGTTCGTGTTGTATCATGTCAGGTCACTTGTGCCTAAGCCCAAGCTGGCCAAGCACAATCTATGATTTTGGCAGGCACCTTTTTTTTTTTTTTTTTTCCAATTATTATAGTTAGATGTTGCTTGTGAAAAATTTAAAATGGGCTCAGGGGTCGTGAGCTTTTAAAGTCGAGCCCGGCATGGGTCCGCCCACATGACATGTAACTCGAAGCATGCTACTTGTATACCATCATGGAAAAACACAAAGAATCCAAACTCGACTAAAAATGCAGATTGAATGAGCTAACTTAAACCGCGAAAGCATTTTTTTTCTTTTTTTGCTCATTTTCTCCCCTTCGATTCAAACAGTGTTGTACTAAATTAGGGTTGCCTCATGTTCAAAACTTTCCAAACAAGAATAAATTTTGTTAAAAAAAATTAGACAGTATAATAAACAAAATTTTAATGCTTTTTAATGGAATACTGTCCATGACCATTCAATTCTACTTCCCAAACATGGACTAGTAGTATATGCCTGCACTGGATTGTGGTGTGGTGGGGTGGGGTTGGGGGTAAGGAAGAAAAATGGGTAGATTTTTCAATTTTACCTAATTGGTGATTACAAAACATTGAACATAACTCTTCTTTTTCTATGTGAATAGGCTATTATCATTTTCCCTGCAAGCCAACCTCATGCCAGACCAAGACTTTTTAAACTTTATCGTCTAATTTTTCATTTACTAAAGGAATCAACTCCATCTTACCCCTAGGAGTTCGAGGTGATAAAGGCGTTCCTGGTGATTGTTGCGAGAGCTTGTGCCTCACGTAGCCGTAGAATGTACAGCCAACGAGCGTTATAGCACATCCAATAGCATTCAAATAGGATATTGGGTTTCGAAAGATCAGCCATGAACATGTAACAGCAACAGCAACCTGAAATAAGATAAATCAATAAGCTTCAAATTAACAGCATGACTTAGTTTATGGAGAACCCGGTTTTGACAGAAAGGTTTTGAAAACACATTGCACCCACGTAAATGAGAAACGAGATGTATACAGATGTTAAAAGAGCGGAAACATATAAAAGGTTTTTCATTGACATTTTTCATTTCCAATATACAAGATGATCCGGCTATTGAAAATTAACAAAAGTTAAGAGTGTTAGAAGTGCTTATTCACGAAAATCAATTCAATTTCAACAGATTAGTAGATAAAAATCTTCCCCCATCTTGTTTTCTTTGATGTCTGTAACCTTAGCTAAAACATAATTCATCTACACTTTCTCTATTTCCAATAGAAACAGCAAATAGGCGCTCACCTTAAGATTTCCTGCAACATTAAAGGTGACAGCAGTTGTAGAGTGAATGACGTAAAAGATGGAGAAGTTCAAGCAAAATGCTAAGACCCCAGACCCGAAAATAATGATAAGGGACGAAAACAGGGAGGGGCATGTGTGAAACCATTCGATTACTCCCGATCCTTCCAATAGCAAGGCTGGCACCGCCAAGATCATAGTCGCAAAAGGTGCCATATAATAGACTGTATTTATGCTGCAGTAAGCATGGAAAAAGATGCCATAATCATTAGTCATTATAAAAATAAGAAATCCTCACCTAAGTCATAAAGAAACTACAATGACATGTTCGGCAAAGAGGATCTCAGGAGCATCAAAGAAGAAAATGCAGCTATATTAAATGAACCTCCTAAACAACAATCTATAATACAATCTTCTTTACCATTTTGTTGAATAAACAGTGTTAAAAACATTAATTAATCCCCATAAAGTAACAAAAAATTAAGAACTCCTGAAAGTTAGTGTTGACGCATGGTGATTAAATGACATGGATTAGACTTAAATTAATAGATGAAACTCGAAGATCATTAGTCCACCAAACTAAAGCACCACCAAGAAACTCTTCAAACATAAATTGTTTTTTATTTTAGAGGGTCAATGCTTAAAAATAAGCTCCAAGAGTCTCTATTCTAACTTTTTAAAATAAAGAATGGATTTGGCTCTATCTCGATTCTTATTTTATAATGAATGCATTTAATAAACTACAGATTTCAATACTCTATTTCTTAAATTATTCAAATCATATTTAAATCGATTGGTCATTGACATATAAAAAAAAATATATGTTAAATAAAAGATGAAGAGAAATCAATAAATGTTTACTTAGAAAAAAAAATGAATAGCCTAAATAGAGAGCATCATTAAAGTGTATAAAAAATTTTACTCTCCAAATTTTAGATACTTCATATTATTCATAATATGCTATTTATAAACAGATGACTCTTGGAGATGCTCTTAAAATGATCAACAAGATTGTGCTAAAAGTTTTTGATGTGTTCTTTGTTACGAAGATTTAATTTTTCCAAAGAAGATATCAATATTTTATTATGTATTCCATTATAAAGATTAAGTTCGCAAATTAGTTCTGAAGAAATGGCATGAGACCGTGTGCCGGTAAATTTTACAAGAACAAAACTAAGCTGGAATCAACTGTTCTGTGGGAAGCCAACTAGAAAGCATTAACTAGATTCAGAAAACACCGACGTAACAAAATAAACATACATTCAAAATTTTCAGCAATCTATGAATAACTAGACACGATTAATCATTCCAGACAAAACTACCCATTTGTTAATCCCCCTTGTTGGGCAGAAGTTTACATGTGGGATGTGTGGGGAAGAAGGGATTATACCTGTCAAATTTGTACCCATGTAATAGAGACTCGGCAAGGATTGTCTTTGTAGAAGTAGCAAGGCAGCCGAATAAAGCAGCACAAAAGCCAAACATATTAAAACTGAGCTCGGTGATTGATGTTAGTAGAATCCCTCCAACAATGGGAATTAAAGAAGCCCAAATTCGGGAATCAAAGTACTTTCCCCAAACTAGCCACTGCAAGAAAACTGTTTCAAAAGCATCATAATCAGGTGCGGCATCTTTTCAAGATGCAATTTACACACCAAAAAAAAGTCTAAATCTGTGTTCAGATCTGAATCTTCGTTTTCTAGCTACTGATTACAAAAGCTTCTAACACTCAGGATATACTTTACTCAAAACTCACCTGTTGTAGCCGGTGTGAACGACTTTATAGTTTGCATAAAAGAAACAGGAATATAACGCAGGCTAACGTTCCCCAGAACTATGTTGATACAAAAAACAAACGACATGGGAAAGATCCTCCTCCAATGATCTTCAGGGTTGACTGGAATAAGTGGCTTAAGTTTCAGCACTTTAATTACTAGGTATGCGCCAATTGCTGAGCATATGAAGTGTATACATGACACAGATAAAGGAAACTTGAAATCCAGTTTCTGTTAAGAAGGAAAAAGGAGACACTTCATAAGCAATGATGATTATCACAAGGCAAGACAATCAATGCATAAGAATATTGAAAATATTATTGACTAGAATTTTCGATAATTTATCAAAGATAGTAACTAAATTTTGAGAACAAATAAGAACACTTAAAAAAAAGCATCATACAAGCATATGGTTGGAATGATCACCTAAGTTAAAATTCAGTTAATAATAGTAAGCAGATAGGAAAAAAAAAAAATTCATATGACCACAATACACTTACAATGAAATATATTGGTCTAAGAAAATGCTGAACACGTGAATAAAGAAAATTCGCTCATCTCTATCAGCTCATGCCATATTCAGAAAAAATATTGTTTCAAAAGAACTTCCTCATATTCCCATCATGTGAACTCAACCGGATCACTTTTCAAGTGCATTAATGAGTCCTCGCCACATGAGCGCGGCAAGAAAAAATAGAAGTGTCTATAGATTTAGTTTCAAGCATCAAACAAAAAGATTAACAATGAAAGAATAAAGACTATTAATCACAATTAAGATTACTAAATTTTTTGACTAGAGATCCGAAAATTTACAGGCTTCTCCTCCATTTGAAAATAGAGAAATCACGCTCCCAACGAGAGCCCATTCGTTGAATTGTGTACATACCTGTAAAGAAACCAATACTAATTGCCAACAAGTGGTATACTTAATCGAATTCTAACAATGGTTTAACATCAACATCCCATAATTCGAATTTCTAGGAATTTCCGAAACGGTAATCACAGCTAAAGAACCTTAATTCAACCTAAAAACTAATAAAATGCAATTTACTATTTTTTTCAAAATAACCATAAAGATCAAATGAAAAAACAACTCACAGGAAATTTATCAACATTAGAAACAAAAAAATAATAAAAAATTGAACACTAACAAACACACACACACACACACACAATTACACAACTACATCAGTTTTTCTTAATGTTTATGGTTATATACAGACCTGAAAAATCCATTTGTTCATGATAATAACAGTAACGTTGAAACCCCACCATTGAACGATGGCTAATATAGATCTAATTACGCTCCAGTGACACAATCCACTCTCCTCCATCATTCAATCACCAACCCAGATCAAATTTCACTACAATCGGACAATTTTTTTCCCAAGAGAAAGATTTAACAAGAAATGAAGAACCCACTAATTTTTTGCCCAATTAATGTGTATAAATCATAAGAGAAGCAAAAACTTGAGGAGGGGGAGGTGTAACGGTGGAGAGGGTGCTATAAGTTTCTTCTTGGGGCGTTTTTCTTGGGAGAAAATTGGCTGTTTTGTTAATTATTTTTGTTACTTGATTTCTGAAACGTTTCTTTGTTTGAATTCTCAACGTCTGTAGGACCTTCACGCCTTTGGACCTCTCTTTGTTGGTAAAACACCAAAACCCTACCCCACACACAGGATAATTTAGGTTTCGCTTTGTTCTAATTTTCCAAAAAACGGAATTACAAGCACGATATGTTATCGATTTGAGTCAAGCTAAATCAGTTGAACCGTCTTTATTGAAACAGATAGGATAAGTACTTTTTCATGTTTCATGTTGAACCGTCTAAGTTTGCATTGTTCATATCTTAGTCAAGCTAAATTGCAATGGATTGAAATATCCAAATATTTAATATCGTGTCATATTGGCCTAACCAAAATACGAAGATTCGACAAATTTGATTTTCCATTTTTTTTCGAAAAATTATGAAAACAACGAGATCAAGATTAGCTTAGGTTTGACTCTACTCTTTCTAATCAAACTTGTTTTAAACCAAATAAATATGTATAAGCACATATAAAATTTAATAATAAATATATTTCGTTTATAATTTCAGTAAAACTATCTGAATATTATATGTAATTATCGAAAAATTTGATAGCATTGTAAAATGAGATATAATAAATGACTATTTGGTCTAATATAGATATTTACATACTATTCCAATTGTAACTTTCATAAAAACTCTATGTATAATCGACTGAATAGATACTCCTCCATTTTAGGATAATTTACCTTAGAATGGCAAGAGCTTACGTAATTACTTTCCTACGGAAAAAACCATTAAAACTAATATGACAAAGTTGTTTTTAATGAAAATAATAAAAGATCCATTTCGAATGATTTGTTTCAATAAATTAAGGTAGTTTAAGAAATTGTTTGGCGAACTAAAGTTGCTACAAGGGTCCAAATATCATCATATATTAAGTCCATTGTTTATAAACTTGAAAATAATTGAGTTCTGTTCTTTTTTTATACAATTGTACAGATAATTTGAATTTTTTTCATTTTCTACACATTTTTCCATATATCTTTGTTGAGATAAAATCACTAATTAAGTTTACACATTAAATTGTAAAGTTGTGGAGATCATATCCAAATTTTTTTGAGTCGAGGTAAATTCTTTAAAACATTTGCAGAATCTCTTTTCTTTCATATTTAAGTTTTTAAATAAGATAATTAAACGTAGTATTACAATCTATTATTTTATGAAGGTTCAATATCTTGGACTTTTGATGCTATAACAGTGTGAAATAGAATTAGAAATTTTTTAATAAAATAATATTCTTGGAATATCCTTTTGCCAAGGGTAATTCCAACTCCATACTTATGCCATGTGTACAATTATACAAGAAATTATTAATTACTCATTGATATTGGATTAAGAGTCAAAACAATATTTAATTGGAATGAAATAATATTATTTTTTTAAGGAAATTTGGAGGATATAAAAGGAAGATTATATAGTGAATACACCCCTGGAATCCTGGTTCCATAAGACAAAGCCATTTTCTAGAAATGAAAATGGGTGAAATAGTATTTTTTTTAATAAAAAAAATAAATGGTTGAAAAATTTTGAGTTTACAAGTAAAATTTTTATGAGAGAATGTGCGGTTAAAATGAATTTTTTAACAAATGGAGCTCAAACATAGCTAAGTGAAGTCCTTGTGCATATGAGACAATTAAAGTGTCAAACTGGTTTGACTGTGGCACAAACACATGTTCCCCAAACGAGTTGAGTTGCTCAACGCTTATTGACATGGACGGACCCATGTGGGGTCATGTGAGATCAAATGACCCTATAAGAATTTCTGATTTTTTTTTTTTTAATAAATCTGTATATTATCCAAATCTTATATAATGCCAAGCCCATATACGGCTCCTTCACTCGCCCAAGGCCTTACTTTTCATTTGGATTTTAACGTAAACCGCGCAGAGAGAGAGAGAGAGGAATCGACATCATTGTTTGCAGTGGAGAGTTGGAGACCGCCATTCATATTTTCAGATTTTTTCGCTTGTGCTAAACTACTAATTTTGTGATTTTTTTCAGTCCAAGTAACAAATCGACAACTTATTTGCTTGATTTTAAAAAATTGAATTAACCAAAGAGAGTTCATTGATTTGGGAAACAAACCAGTCCTTTGCCGAACGGTATTGGTACATAATTCTATATGCTCAAATCAACCCCACATATACAAATGAAGGATAAAAAAATGAATGAGAAGCAAAAGAAATGGCATTGATGATTTTGATAGTTACGATATGTTCCATGCACCATTAATTGTTATTAGGATTTATGCTCATTGTTAATCCTTCATGGTTCTCTTTATTTTGGAAATTAATTGACACATATGTTGTACAGAGAGTCATTAAAATTTAAAATGTTTAAATGTCGTTTAAAAAATAAAATTATATTTTAATATTTGACCTCACAATACTAAACGTCTGACTCCGTCCCTACTTATTAATACATTTAATATGATTAAAATTGAACTCGAAATAATGGTTTGCACATCGATTTAAAACTATAGCTGGAAGTATGAGTGAGCAGAATAAATTCAACGAAAGGAAAGAAAAGTGACCAAGAAAGTGAACATTTAGCAAACTTCAAGTTCATATAATTATGAGATTCATTTTAGGGATTTTAATCTGCTAAGAAAGCAACAAGGTGTTATGATCTCCACATTATGCTAAAAAAATTTCCGCTAGTGACTCAAGGCTCCATCAAAGAATTGAAAACCCAAAATCCTTCAATATTAGGTATCAAGCTAAATGAACTCCCCTAGCAATAGGGTCATATTGCGGAAGTCATAGAAGCAATGATCGACATTATTAGCAGTTGAGATCTCTGCAAGTTATGGATAGACATTGCAATCGTTAGAAAAAACATTGAAGTTGTATTGTTAGTTACATTGTGAGTCTCATGACTCCTACCATATTATCGAATGTCATCATTGTGATCTTCGATGAGTTGTTTAACAAAAAACAATATGTCTTACTCATTCTATGTCGCATAAATGTGACAAGTGCATATTACTTGAGTTTTTGTGAAAAAGAATGCAATTCTAACTAATGCCATCTCGTAGAATTGTTATAACTTCATGCGATGATTGTTTGTAGACGTAAATGGTTGCCAAATGTGATTGTTATGACATTTGACGAAACGTTTAACAGCATACAATTATAGTTCATATGACTTGCATCCCTTCCATGGAGAGTGCTACGGCAAGAGGCGCAGGGACAGGGTTATTTGCGAGGTGGCACCACCTCTGTCCCCTGTCAACTAACCCTGCCAACTCCCCTATTCGTTTAGCAAAATTCCCTTCTTTGTTGCACAATTATGACCATGAATTTGTGACCTTCCATTCATACAAATATAAAAATAATTGTTATTGTTCTTTGTATATTGCAATTAAAAAAAAAAAAAGAAAAAAGAAAGAGAAAACATATCTTTAAATTACCATAATTATAGGAACAATATCAGAAATGTTAAAAAAAAAAATTATAAACAAAAATGTAAAAATTAAATAAAATAGAATTAATCAAATTTCTTGACATCTTATATAATCTCCTTTAATGAATCATGTTATTTGTCAAAGTAAAAGTTAACTATTCGATTGGTTTAAATTTTTTAATTTATTACTTATTGTATTGAGCCCATCTAGAAATGGATTAGAATACAAAAAGTAGCAATTACATTCACATAGGTATTTAACATTTTCAATTCAAAAATCAAGTTTAGGTTTTATTTATTCAAAAATCAAATTATAGTTCTATATTTTAATATTATTAAAAATAATATAAATTAATTTATATACTCACACTGCCAGACCCTATCCACACCATCCAAATCATAAATCATTTTCTCGCATCTTCCTCCCCATTCTCTCTATCTTCATTTCCCTCTCACGTCTGTCTCTATCTCTCTGTTAGACCACGTCGTTGTCAGAGCGCCAATCGTCGGAGACCACCTCTAAGCGTCGTTGCTGCAGCGGTGCTGTGAAGAGAAGTTGTGCATCGTCAGTGCAGCGATCCCTATGCAGCCACATAATTACTATTTGTTGTAGCGATGCTGTGAAGAGAAAGTCTCGCACATCGTCATCCTCGCACATCGTCATCATGCTATCGCAGTGTTGATGAGAACAAAAAGCCACGTGCAACGATGTGATCACTGCTTGCATACGACTCTGCATGATACCGCTATAGTGATGCTCAAGTCGCGACTACAGTAGTGATCATCGATAATGGTGTTGGTTTTTTTGGTAGCTGGAGTGGTGGTGATTGAGGTGGCAATAGATGTGGTGGTGGTGTAGATGTAGTGCTAGTTTTGGTGTTCTTGTCGTGGTGGTGGTCACAAATGACTAAGGTGGCGCTGGCGATGATGTGGTGCGGAATTGTGTTTGGGTTGTGTTGGATTGTTGTAATCAATTTTTTCAGTGATTGCGACTAATAAAGTAGTTAATTTTTTATCATAAATAATGTGATTGATAAATAATTCGCGACCATTATTTTGTGATTGTGACCAATAAAATGGATAAGCTGTGATCAATTAATTTAAAATTTTGTGACTGTAAAATAAGTTGTAACTTGTAAAATTTGTAATTTGTGATCGAGAAATAGTATGCAATCAATTAATTTGATAATTTGCGATTGTAAAATAAGTTGTGACCTGTAAAGTTTGTGAATCGTGTTTTAGAAAATAATACACGATCTTTTATTTTGATAAGTTGTGATTAGGGCTAGGCGCCAAAACCCGTATCTCAAAAAAATCAAACCCCATCCGACTTGATTTGAGTCGATTTCGGTCGGGTTTCACAATTTTCGAGTTAGGTCAGTGCATAAAAATTGATTTTAGTCGATTTACGGGTTGAATCGAACAACTAATCTAAACCGAATTAAAACCAAAAACCCTAATTTTGAAATCATATACAATGAATATGTTTCCTCTCTATCGACAATGGCGTCCACCGTCTCTTCACTCCCTATTTTTAAGCTGGTTAAGTGGCTTTATTCAATTATTAGTGGGTTTTAGGAAGTGGGTGGAATGCATTGGGGCGATTGATTTTGGGATGTCACGTTTTGAGTTGTTTGACTGAAACGAATGAATTTCAATAACAGTTGTCTACCACTATACATATTTTAATTCGTTTGGACTTCCTTAGAAAAACATATATCCAACCAAACAAGCACTAAATCACTCTACTTGAATTGACTCGGGTTGGATCGATTTATGCCACCAATCGCATCGGTTCGGTTTCACAACGGCCCAAAACTCAACAAGAAGGATGGGTTAGTATCGATAAATATAATTATAACCTTCAAATTTGTAATTGGTGATTGAGAAATAATACGCGACTAATTCATTTGATAATTGTGATAGAGAATTAAGTCGTGATTTATAAATTTTGTAATAGTGACCATTAATTGTATAATATCGTGATCTTAATATATTTAGTTAATAAAATATTTTTAATTAATTATTTCATTAATAAATCTTATTTAAGACCTGATTATTGAAACTTGAAAATAAATTTCTTAATTTTAAAATTGTGTATTATAACTACTTAAAATATGATTTTTTCCCATAGGAAAAAAATCTCGTAAAGCCAAATTAAAAAGGCACTTACAACGATAACCCGTGACTGTTCATATAGCAAAGGGGAACAAGGGGCTAAGGGTTTCTTCCTCCGAGTTACACTGAAAATTTGGGGAGAGGCAAAAGGGAGATATATTCATAACCCCATTGGCACCGATTTATCTTATGTTGCTGTGATTTCCACCCAGCTTCTTCATCAACACAATTAGAAGGTAGTATCTGATTTTATTAGTGTAAAACGGGATTTATAGGGTGAAAACGCACTCGACCCGATTGTTGTGAATGATTTATTTTCAACTCAACTCATTATATTAATTTATTTTTCCAAACTTTTTGGTTCTTGATGGTAATCTTGGTCTGCAACGGTGGTTTTTTCGACCACATTTCTCTTGATTTTTTCATGCCGTTGTTTATGGTTTTTCCTTGCCTTAAAGACTGGCGCCCCTCAAGTGTAATAGGTGAAATACCCGGACTAAAATCCAGTGGGGGCCCAGGTTTCTCCGCCCCTGCTTCGGGGTCCGTTCTCTTAACTGATAGATGGACCCGAAGATGAGGTATGAAGGAAATGTCATTCTACATGGGAATATTTGAAGTCTTTTTCGAAGAAATTAGAAAATCTTGAATGGTTTTGGTGACCCTAATATTATCCAAGTATGTGAGGGTGTAGGACCAAGTGCCGTGGTGTTGCTAAATCGCAAGTGTACAATACTGCTTGTAAGTATTAAGATGGACCTAAGGAGTCTGAATTGTCATTTCCATGATGGTTAATTGAAAATCCAATTAAATTAACTCTAAACTATTAGCAACTTAAGCATAATAACCTAAACTAATAATAATGGAACAAATCGTCAACACTGTAGAAATCAACTAATTAAATAGTCCTGATTTCATTAATTACACCTAATCTGTTCAATCCATATTTTGGTTCAATTATTGTGTCGTCGGTTATTAATTTAAGATAAAATATTAACTCATCCCTGTAGTACTAGTTAACCTGTCCACAAATACCAAACATTCCTTTTTGGAATAATTATTTGATAAAAGTAATGCATAAGCACATATGGCTACCACATTAACAAGTAGAACTTTCTCAATCTAACCATAAATTCGTGAGGAGGAGAATTTAAGTGTTCAAAATGAAATCTCTATATCAAACATGTAAACAAATATAGCCCCTGATTGAGTTTCATTCCTCTAAAAACTCATTTTTTATCAAATTCATTTTTAATTACAAATTCTCTCAATAAAATAATTCTGCACCAAAATTTTTTTTATTGCTTTTTAACTACGCATTCTCAAAAAAATCACTATTACAAAATATGCTCTATAAAAAATGGGGATTAAACATGGCCATAATGTGATTTAATATTCATTCTCAAATAAGAAAATGTATTAACCAAGCCAATTCAAAACATATTATAATTAAAGTAAGTCCAAATAATGAATTATAATATGAATAGAAGTCAATTAGCTAAATTATTTATCCTAACAAGTAACCTAACAAAGAAACATGATGAAGGAATGGATGGAAAAAGAATTTGCATAGACGTCCCTTGTTTATTCTAAGAACATTAAGATGGAATGAATCTCTTCAATCTTTAACTCAAAGAAGCCTGGAAATCTTACGTATTGATTTTCAGTAATTACTTGAACTCTCTCTTTGATTTCTGCCCAAGGTGATGTTTTATGGTGCTTTTGTATTACTTCTTTGATGTGGAATGAATTGTATCAATTTGGGATCTCTTTTTGTATAATCAAAGTCTCATATATATATATAGGTTTAGGGTAGAAGTCTTGAAATCCCATGCAAAAGTTCCCAATTACCCCTAAAAATATCAAATATCAAAACTAGGTAGAAGTTCTTGACAACTTATGCGCTCTAGAGAAACCCAAGAACGAGGATCTTTCGGTACACTACCGCCATGTTATAAAAGGAGAAAATGGGTATTGAAACATTTTTCTTTCGTGAGGTGAGGCATAAGCCTCGAGGCATTTTGAGGCATGGGCCTTACTGTGAACTAAATAAAGAAAAACAAATACAAAAAACAAGCATTTAATGAACTTTAAATGTTAAATTCTTGAAACTTTATAATAACTTAAAGTTCTAGGTTGATGTTACTGTCGTCACTGGAGTTATGCGCTGTCATTGGAGTGATTAAGTAATAGGGTCACAATGTTGTTTTACGTATGTTGTGTGTTTGAAATTATAATGCTTTTTTATGTATGGCATATTGTGTTTTAATCAAAAAATTAATTAGGTTTTGATAAATAATGGGTTCTAATGATAATACAAGTTTAATAATTAATGATAGCCAATTAAGTATTTTATTAAAATATAATAGATTTCCGAAGCTATTTTGATATAGTAATGAGTATATTTCCAAGGATGTTAACTAATGGAAGTATGAGAACTTAAAATAAAAGTACAAAACAAACTAAATGAATAGAAAAATAACTCGAATATATAACTTTTACAATATTTTAAGTACCTAAATAGGAGTATAAAATAATCTTATCATGTTGAAATTGGTTTAAGCTCGTGTTTTTACATTGGATCCTGTACTTGCTTTCAATATTCTTCAACCTTCATTAATGGTTGACCCTATATCATGGTCCAGGACCTTCCCTCCCATACCAAAATGGAGGTAGTGTAAATTGTTTCTTTTCTTTAGACTTTAATTAGTTATCTATCTATCTGTTTGGTTCTTGTCTTCAGCCTTACTTTTTGTTGAATTTGTAGAGGAAGCGAGGCATGAAAATTAGAACTTTTACATGTGCAATGCACAGAAAACCTTAAGTCAAAATTAGGTTGGCTGAATGGTTAAAGAACTAAAGATAATGCTGCATAAAGATTTCGAGTTACTGATGTAATACTGTTAAGTCCTTTGATGTAGGAAGATCAGGTAATTACAGCCATAAATCTCTTTCACACCACTTCGCGAAAAGTAACTGTATGGGCTGCAGTTAAGTTTTTGGAATCTGGTGCACAGCATGGACGTGGTACGGATTTTCCATTCTATGTAGCAGTCGACTATTGAAGTTTGAGATTCCAAGTGACATGGGATTATGTTTTAATTTGGATTCTTTTTTATGACAAGATCATAGCATAATGGGGAAAATATTTAAATTAGGCTTTTTCTAGGTCTGGAATGTTAGACTTTGAAATGGTAAGGAGAAAATCTGGAAACAAAATGCTCTTGGATAATATCTCTGTTGCGGTCCTGATTGTGCAAATAAAGTTGATAGGATCTGTGTCATATACTTCTTAATTTCATTCTCTTCCCTCCATCACCATCATTGTCTTGTGTGCAGGGCCCTTCTATCCATTTTTATATATTGGAGGAAAAAATTATGCCACTTTAGTTGTTTGGTCTATAAGAGAGGAGAAGTTTGGCTGAACTTTCTTGATCTATATGACTTGATATTTAAGGCAAGGCTTTAGTTAACCTGACACACTCTTGTACTTGCACCTCGTCTCCATCCATTTCCTAATATTCTTAGCGGCATCCTTTTGCTGTACTTTGCTCGCATTTGATTGTTTAGAACAATGTGTTAGTACTAAATTTTGCATTCTTCTATATCAAATGTTTTTAAAATATAGCCCTCATTTGGGCTCCATTAAAATCAAATTTTGGGGAAAAAATGTATTTTGGAATAGTGATTTTTTTAAGAATGTGTGGTTTAAAAAGAAGGAAAAGTTTTGGATTTACATATAATATTATTTTATTGAAGAACGTGTGGTTGAAAAGAAGAAAGAAAAATGCACTTTGAATAAAATGGAGCCCAAAGAGGGGCATAGTTTGCAAGAGAAAATGATTATTTAGTGACTATTCTTTGTCTAGTGAACAAATCAGCAGCTGATTGATGGATCCTGACAGCAAGAAGTTTGGAAAAGGTGAGACCTTTCAAATATTATTTTTCATGCCTCCCTGCACCATTTGTATGATATGACATGTACATTGTTACTACACTGTTGAGATATGTATCAGACCTTGTTATTATTATTTTTATTTTTTAAATTTGGATATTTGTTCCCTTTTGCAAATATTGTTGCAAAAATGCAACTGGCACAAGTTACGTTATCATTGAACAGTAGTTTATGGTGCTATCACATATCTATATACATATATCGATATGCATATACATTGTGTCCTCTTCATGGCGTTGGTCATTTTCAATAATTTCCAACAATATGTAAGCCATTCTAGTATTGAAATTGGATTTTGAATTGTAGCTACATATTATTAGATGAGCTGATAAGGTCTTGTTATTGAGAATAAAATAATCATATATTGGCGGAGTAGACTGGCTGGATCACCATTCAAGTTGAAGATATTGGCCTCACTAGGAATGCTACCGATGGAAAAGGAATTGTTCATGTAGGGGTCAATTTTGAAAATCTTCATTATGACATCACATCAGTGTGATATAATTTAGGAAACTGCAGTATTTTAGGCCATTTGCAGTGTCCTGGAATGTTTCGCTTTATTTTTTGTTGGAAGATTAATTGCATTCATTCCAAAATTATTATGATTACTTCTTGATTGAACGGCTTGGAAATCCTAGATCCATCGAATTGAGTGATGACAAGTAGAATATAGCCTCATTGGGGGGTGCTTTGAATTTATATCTGGACCTATTGATCATTTATCTGACCAAATTAATGTACTTTTTTTATTTCAGAAAAGGAAGCATGATGAGAATGGAGTTATCAATTACATTCAGTGACACAAGAAAAGTAAGTTATGAAGGGTTGCTTAGCTCTGCTTCTATCATTCTTCTGCTTATTATTTTGGCTCTTGAGATTTTTAAGCCAAACATGCTCATGTTTTTATAACTTCATTCACATCTGGATCCGTGATTATTTCTCCAAATTTTCTATTTTTGGACATGCTGATATTTGCAGCTTAAGAGCCCCATGGTTGATTAGATGTGAGTGGCAAAGATAGCTGGCTGTGAGTGGCACATTTTATTTTTCTTCAGATTTGCAGTTGAGAATTTGAGGATCTGTTACTTACTGTTGTCAAACTATGTAAGGTACATTACAAATATATCAATCAAACTATCTAAGGTACATTATGCCCCCGTTTGATCCCCATTAAATTTAATTACATTACATTCCATTTTTCTTTCTCCTATTTTCAACCACACAATCTTCCATAAAATAATATTACACGTAAATCAAAAAAATTTACTTCTTTTTCAACCACTCATTTTTCTAAAAAATACTATTCCCCCCTTTTCATTTTCAGGTAATGGGGATCAAACAGGGGCTATGTATATATCAACTGTAGCTTCTTTTATATTGCTATGTTTTATTTATAATATTCCTTTTTTTCTTTTAAATGTTTAAAAACGCTTAATCATATACTAAGGAGTTTTTCCTGTATGGAGCAACTTGTAAGCCTCAAGTTGGACTAATAAATAATCCAAAAATATATACTAATACGAAAATATGCTCATAATATACCATACACTATTAAAAAATCTATAATAAATATATTAACAAAATTAAAAGTTTAGCTTGCAAGCACAAAATAAATGAATAAACGAAAAGAAAATAGTCCAGAATGCTATGGCGAGTAATAGAATATCCAAAAAACACAAGACAAACTGGGAAGTCAACTTAGTCATCTTGAGGCTTAGCCTTGATGCATAAGCCTCACAAATGGCACTTAAAGGCTGGGATTCGAGCTGTTTTATGAAAGCCTCACTGAGGCAGGATTTGAGGCGTGAGCCCAAATGGGTTTTTTTTTTTTTTTTTTTTTTCTTTTAAAGACATTTTTTTAGATGAGGCCATGGAAACTCTTATAGGAGTTCGTACTTTTGGTGGTTGATAGAGTACCCTAATAGCTTCTTTTCAGAAACAATGTGTCAGCTTTTATCCTGGGGCATTTTTGTGAACTTAATCATATGTCAAAGGCAGAAATTTGTACTCCTGGAAATAAAAAAAGTTCTAAATACAAACTTCACATGGAGAGGGTTTATATTACGCGGTTTTATTGTAAGAAGAAAATGAATGTTATTCCTGGTGAGGTTAGATATCTCAAATATTCCTGGTGAGGTTAGATATCTCAAATATGGCTTTATTGAGTTGACCGTGGATAAAATTTGTAGTAGTAGACTTAATAACTTCTGTATTGCACCATTCTCCTACGTTGCCCATTTTTTGATCTTTTGTATTCTCTTTCTTTTGGGAGGAATTGGTGGCGGCGTTAGTGGTGAAAAGAATGTGATGTTGAACTCTGTGTTGCAGTCGATAAACATTTTGCTTGTTCTTTTATATTTAAAGTATGCAACATTGGTTTAGCTGAACTCTTTAATAACTCTTCATGGGACATTTATATTGAAGACATACCAAGAAATTAGGATTTATTTCGAGGATTTTTATTTATTTGAATTATTTCTTTTCCTCGATCATTTAGTAAAGTCTCCATTTCTCACTTGGGGACTTCAAGCATAAATTGGCTGTGGTCTTTGAAAGCACTATAGACTATTGAACTATTGAAATAAATTTTCTCGTTGCTATTTATTCATGCAGATGTCAAGAAAAGTCCCAGTTATGGAGCATAGAGTAAGTTCAAGGTAAAAATACTGAAAATGAACTTTTTTGTATCGCAACAAAGGCTATTAAAAACTTTGATCAGTCAGTTAAATGATATTTGGTATTTTGGCAATTCATATTTTTTATAAAATATTTTCATTGCTCGAATTTTTGTATTAGTTTGCAGTTTTGAATGTGTTTTAAATGATTTTTTCTGTTATGAAATTTTATGTAATTGACTTTTGTTTTGAGCTACTTATTAAGATAATATGTTATTTCTAATGCTCGTCAAATGAATAAGGAAACTGTAACTTATGAACATACAACTTTTCGTATAACTTGTGCTTTGTATTTTTATTTTATATATTTATTTTTTGTACTTGTGTTTTTGTTAACAATCACGAAATGTAATTTCTAAATTGTAATTTTCAAAACACAATATTTAGTTTATAGTTATATGGGTGTGTAAATTTTCTTTTTCGTAATAAAAATCCATTTAAACCATGACAGTAAGATAAGCTACTACGATATGCTATCAAAAGAGTCGTGAACACGCACCTTTGAACGATTGTAGAAATTAACCTATAATGTTCTTCTAATTTATGTACAAGTGTGAGGAAATGTCCCATTTCTAGTATGTGTGTATGTATGTGTGTGTGTATATATATATATATATATATATACTTATTTTTTTTTGGGAAAGAAACAAAAATTAAAAAAGTTCTGCTCGAGAGAATTCGGATTGTGACATGGACTGGTATGATCTGTAGATGGAGTTGGAACTTCG